>NC_143040.1:61064249-61216749 GCF_057628025.1 Oncorhynchus mykiss
CACACACACACACACACACACACACACACACACACACACACACACACACACACACACACACACACACAGTCCCTGTGCACTGTTGTAGAATCTGCACATGTCCGCTGTTTTCGGTGGCGTCAAACAATTTGTCATCCTGAGTGGTCAGTATCTCTCTCTCTCTCTCTCTCTCTCTCTCTCTCTCTCTCTCTCTCTCTGAAGGTCACTTCATAACCCTCTCTCTCTGAAGGTCACTTCACAATCCTCCCTCTCTCCTCCTCTTTCTCCCCCTCTCTCTCCTCCTCTCTCTCCCCCTCTCTCTCCCCCTCTCTCTCATCCTCTCTCCCCCTCTCTCTCTTCCTCTCTCTCTCCCCCTCTCTCTCCTCCTCTCTCTCTCCCCCTCTCTCATCCTCTCTCCCCCTCTCTCTCCTCCTCTCTCTCCCCATCTCTCTAACCCTCTCTCTCCTCCTCTCTCTCCCTCTCTCTCCTCCTCTCTCTCCCCCTCTCTCTCCTCCTCTCTCTCCTCCTCTCTCCTCCTCTCTCTCCCCCTCTCTCTCCTCCTCTCTCTCCCCCTCTCTCTCCTCCTCTCTCTCTTCTCTCCCCCTCTCTCCACCACTCCAGTGAAGTGTTCAGATATTCAGTCCAACTTCCTGTTCTCTCATTGGTCCAACACCAGTATTTCCCTGGAGATCTGTCCATCAAAGACATTCAGGAAGCAGTTTTCCTCTATTTGCTTTTCATATCTTAAGGAAAATGTCTCTCTCTCTCCTACTCTCCCCCCTCTTTCATTGGGGAGTATTAATGAAATGGTTGTGTAGGATTGGTAGAGCTGATAGCAGTGGTATGGATTGGCTATATGTCTGTATTGAATATCTCTTATCCGGAATATACGCTTCCCTCTATCGAGTGTGTGTGTGTGTGTGTGTGTGTGTGTGTGTGTGTGTGTGTGTGTGTGTGTGTGTGTGTGTGTGTGTGTGTGTGTGTGTGTGTGTGTGTGTGTGTGTGTGTGTGTGTGTGTGTGTGTGTGTGTGTGTGTGTGTGTGTGTGTGTGTGTGTGTGTGTGTGTGTGTGTGTGTGTGTGTGTGTGTGTGTGTGTGTGTGTGTGTGTGTGTGTGTGTGTGTGTATTGATCTCTCCCTCAGCCAGGCTGGACTTTTCTTGTCAGCACTTTTCTCATCTGTATTAGGGGTTAAGGGGCTGCTTGGGATGCAGTGTAGGGGGAGGGGTATGTGTGTGTGTGAGAGAGAGAGATTACTCAGTCCTCTGGGCAATCACGCTCATCCTATAGACTTGAAACAGTGGCTACACACTGACTAGTTACACTGGGACGTGACTCCACAACTTGTCTCTAGGGCCTGGTCGGTGCAGTGTGTGTGTGTGTCAATCTCTCTCTCTCTTTCTTTCTCCCTCTCTGAAGTTCACTTCACAACCCTCCCTCTCTCCTCCCATGTGTGTGTGTGTGTGTGTGCGCGCGCACACTGGCCACTGTGATCGATAGGGGTGATATGCTGAGTCTCTGCTTTAGGCTGTGTCTGTGTTTCTGTCTCTATAGCTATCTAACACACACACAGCACAGGAGGCTGCTGAAGCCAGAACAGAGCAAATGGAATGGGATCAAACATCTGGAAACCATGCGTTTGATGTAGTTGTTACAATTCCGCTCCAGTCATTACCACGAGACAGTCCTCACCAATCAATGTGCCACCAACCTCCTGTGACAGACACACACACAGACAGATGAAAAAACTGCTGTTTAGTCCTTCCAAGTCAAGGACAAATGTTCTTAGGTGAGAGAACACAAGCTATTCGTGTACCATTCGGAGGGAGGGAGGGAGGGAGGGAGGGAGGGAGGGAGGGAGGGAGGAGCAGGCTGGGGGAAGGACAAATACAAGTAAAATAAAGGCTTGAGGCTTCAAACCCCCAAAGAACACCATTAAGGGTTTCTACTGTCCTGCTTTCATCTCTTGGGGTTACACACACACACACACACACACACACACACGAGTGAAAACAAGTCTGTGAAAACCTGACAGATCCCTCTCTTCATTTCCCTCTCCTCTGTTTGTCTGTCTGTCCGCCCGTCTGTCTGTCCATCTATCTGTCTGTCTGGCTCGAGCACTGTCATAATCTGTTCTAATTAGACCCATTTCACATTAATGTATGTTACACAAGTTGGGGCGTATGTGTGTGTGAGTTACCCAGACAGCCTCTAAGACATCCATAGAAAGCTAGTGTGCCACTATGAGCGCCTCTAGCCCAGCTGTAAAGGTCAACGTGTGGAATTGTTAAATGAGGCTTTGGTTTATTTGGGTATAGAGAGACTGAAAATGGAAACAGTAACTCCTCTCTCTCGCTCTCTCTCTCTCTCTCTCATTCCCTCTCTCTCTCTCATTCCCTCTCTCCTCTCTCATTCAATTCAATTCAATTCAAGGGCTTTATTGGCATGGGAAACATGTGTTAACATTGCCAGAGCAAGTGAGGTAGATAATATATAAAGTGAATATATAAAGTGAAAAACAATCTCTTTCACTCTCATTCCCTCTCTACTCTCCTCTCTGTCTCTCATTCCCCCTCACTCATTCCCTCTCTCCTCTCCTCTCTCATTATCTCTCTTTCTCTCTCATTCCCTCTCTCCTCTCCTCTCTCATTCTCTCTCTCTCGTTCCCTCTCTCCTCTCCTCTCTGTCTCTCATTCCCCCTCACTCATTCCCTCTCTCCTCTCCTCTCTTATTATCTCTCTTTCTCTCTCATTCCCTCTCTCCTCTCTCATTCTCTCTCTCTCATTCCCTCTCTACTCTCCTCTCTGTCTCTCATTCCCCCTCACTCATTCCCTCTCTCCTCTCTTCCTCTAGAGACAGTCAAATCTATTGCAGTTCACTCTGCCTTTTTAAACTCAGATACTTTTTTACACTCTTCTTATTCCAATTACCTTCCTGCCCCATCCCTCCTTCCCCTCTATCTTCCTCTTTCAAATCCCCTCTTCTCTCCCTCCTCTTCTCCTCCCCTGGTCCTCCCTCCTTTTGATCTGACTCATTAGCGCTAAACTGAAGTGATAGTCGTGTGTGTGTGTGATAGTCAAGAGGGAAAAATTCATCTTTGCCTACCATCCCTCCCTCCCTCTCTCCTCCCTCCATTTCCAACCCCTCTATCTTCCCTCTCTCCTCCCTCCATTTCCAACCCCTCTATCTTCCCTCTCTCCTCCCTCCATTTCCAACCCCTGTATCTTCCCTCTCTCCTCCCTCCATTTCCAACCCCTCTATCTTCCCTCTCTCCTCCCTCCATTTCCAACCCCTCTATCTTCCCTCTCTCCTCCCTCCATTTCCAACCCCTGTATCTTCCCTCTCTCCTCCCACTCTATCTCATTTACAGCATTAGCGTTTCCAAAGATTTGACATGGGCTCTCAGATCCTCAAAATGTTCTACAGCTGCACCATTGAGAGCATCTTGACTGGCTGCATCACCGCTTGGTACGGCAACTGCTTGGCATTCGACTGCAAGGCGCTACAGAGGATAATGAGTACAGCCTAGTACACAAGGGGCCGAGCTCCCTGCCATCCAGTACCTCTATACCAGGCAGTGTCAGAACAAGGCCCTAAAAATGTACAAAGATTTACAAAGATCATTACACAGATGTACCTTGTGCTAGGGATAATAAAAGGGCACTCTAAAATGTGCGGTTGTTTCAACACAACACAATGCCACAGGTGTCTCAAGTTATAAGGGAGCATACAGTTGGCATGCTGACTGCAGGAATGTCCACCAGAGCTGTTACCAGAGAATGTAATGTTCATTTCTCTACCATAAGCTGCCTCCAACACACACAGACTGAACTAAGCTCAACTCTCCTGTGCTGATAAGCCAGCCTTGTACATAGCCCACCCAATCTACCTACGTCATTCCCATATTGTTTTTATTTACTTTTCTGCTCTTTTGCACACCAGTATTTCTACTTGCACATCACCATCTGCTCATCTATCACCCCAGTGGTAATTTGCTATATTGTAATTACTTTGCTACTATGGCCTATGTATTGCCTACCTCCTCAGGCCATTTGCACACACTGTATATAGATTTTTTTTCTATTGTGTTATTGACTGTACGCTTGTTTATTCCATGTGTAACTCTGTGTTGTTGTTTGTCTCGCACTGCTTTGCTTTATCTTGGCCAGGTCGCAGTTGTAAATGAGAACTTGTTCTCAACTAGCTTACCTGGTTAAATAAAGGTGAAATAAAAAATGTAATAAAAAAATTTGTCTAGTATAGTGTGAAGTGTAGAGTATTGTAGTATAGTGTAGTGTAGTGTGTAGTGTAGTATAGTGTAGAGTATTGTAGTGTGTAGAGTATTGCTGTATAGTGTGTAGTGTAGTATTGTGCAGAGTAGTGTAGTGTAGAGATGTGTAGTATTGTAGTGTAGAGTATTGTAGTGTGTAGTGTAGTGTAGCCTACTCGTCAGTTCACTAACACCAGGGATGTCTGCTTCTCTGAGATGTTAGGATGTTTTTCTAAACTCTACTTAATGCTCACAAGCTTGTACTCAAAACCAACTTTGAATCAGAAGTCGAGTAATATTGATACATCTTGAGGTTACTAACCTGACTTGTTTCTAATACTGTTGCTCTTCTAGTTGTCATGGGCCAGCTTTAGTGTTAGCAGTTAGCGTTAGCATCAGACAGCTGATGAAGACACAACCAGCGGTTTACGTTAGCATCCAACAGCCGATGAAGACACGACCAGCGGTTAGCGTTAGCATCAGACAGCTGATGAAGACACAACCAGCGGTTAGCGTTAGCATCAGACAGCTGATGAAGTCACAACCAGTGGTTAGCGTTAGCATCAGACAGCTGATGAAGTCACAGCCAGTGGTTAGTGTTAGCATCAGACAGCTGATGAAGTCACAACCAGCTGTTAGCATCAGACTGCTGATGAAATCACAACCAGCTGTTAGCGTTAGCATCAGACAGCTGATGAAGTCACAACCAGCGGTTAGTGTCAGACAGTTGATGAAGACACAACCAGCGGTTAGCATCAGACTGCTGATGAAGTCACAACCAGCGGTTAGCATCAGACAGCTGATGAAGACATGACCAGCGGTTAGCATCAGACTGCTGATGAAGTCACAACCAGCGGTTAGCATCAGACAGCTGATGAAGTCACAACCAGCGGTTAGTGTTAGCATCAGACAGCTGATGAAGTCACAACCAGCGGTTAGCATCAGACAGCTGATGAAGTCACAACCAGCGGTTAGCATCAGACAGCTGATGAAGTCACAACCAGCGGTTAGTGTTAGTGTCAGACAGTTGATGAAGTCACAACCAGCGGTTAGTGTCAGACAGTTGATGAAGACATGACCAGTGGTTAGTGTTAGTGTCAGACAGTTGATGAAGTCACAACCAGCGGTTAGTGTTAGTGTCAGACAGTTGATGAAGTCACAACCAGCGGTTAGTGTCAGACAGTTGATGAAGACATGACCAGTGGTTAGTGTCAGACAGCTGATGAAGACATGACCAGCGGTCAGTGTCAGACAGTTGATGAAGACATGACCAGCGGTCAGTGTCAGACAGTTGATGAAGACATGACCAGTGGTTAGTGTCAGACAGCTGATGAAGACATGACCAGCGGTCAGTGTCAGACAGTTGATGAAGACATGACCAGCGGTCAGTGTCAGACAGTTGATGAAGTCACAACCAGCGGTTAGTGTCAGACAGTTGATGAAGACATGACCAGCGGTCAGTGTCAGACAGTTGATGAAGACACAACCAGCGGTTAGTGTTAGTGTCAGACAGTTGATGAAGTCACAACCAGCGGTTAGTGTCAGACAGTTGATGAAGACATGACCAGCGGTCAGTGTCAGACAGTTGATGAAGACATGACCAGCGGTCAGTGTCAGACAGTTGATGAAGACATGACCAGCGGTTAGTGTCAGACAGTTGATGAAGACATGACCAGCGGTTAGTGTCAGACAGTTGATGAAGTCACAACCAGCGGTTAGTGTTAGTGTCAGACAGTTGATGAAGTCACAACCAGCGGTTAGTGTTAGTGTCAGACAGTTGATGAAGACATGACCAGCGGTCAGTGTCAGACAGTTGATGAAGACACAACCAGCGGTTAGTGTTAGTGTCAGACAGTTGATGAAGACACAACCAGCGGTTAGTGTCAGACAGTTGATGAAGACATGACCAGTGGTTAGTGTTAGTGTCAGACAGTTGATGAAGTCACAACCAGCGGTTAGTGTTAGTGTCAGACAGTTGATGAAGACACAACCAGCGGTTAGTGTTAGTGTCAGACAGTTGATGAAGTCACAACCAGCGGTCAGTGTCAGACAGTTGATGAAGTCACAACCAGCGGTTAGTGTCAGACAGTTGATGAAGACATGACCAGCGATCAGTGTCAGACAGTTGATGAAGACATGACCAGCGGTCAGTGTCAGACAGTTGATGAAGTCACAACCAGCGGTTAGTGTTAGTGTCAGACAGTTGATGAAGACATGACCAGCGGTCAGTGTCAGACAGTTGATGAAGACATGACCAGCGGTCAGTGTCAGACAGTTGATGAAGTCACAACCAGCGGTTAGTGTTAGTGTCAGACAGTTGATGAAGTCACAACCAGTGGTTAGTGTTAGTGTCAGACAGTTGATGAAGTCACAACCAGCGGTTAGTGTTAGTGTCAGACAGTTGATGAAGACATGACCAGCGGTCAGTGTCAGACAGTTGATGAAGACATGACCAGCGGTCAGTGTCAGACAGTTGATGAAGACATGACCAGCGGTCAGTGTCAGACAGTTGATGAAGACATGACCAGCGGTCAGTGTCAGACAGTTGATGAAGACATGACCAGCGGTTAGTGTCAGACAGCTGATGAAGACATGACCAGCGGTTAGTGTCAGACAGTTGATGAAGACATGACCAGTGGTTAGTGTTAGTGTCAGACAGTTGATGAAGTCACAACCAGCGGTTAGTGTTAGTGTCAGACAGTTGATGAAGTCACAACCAGTGGTTAGTGTTAGTGTCAGACAGTTGATGAAGTCACAACCAGCGGTTAGTGTTAGTGTCAGACAGTTGATGAAGACACAACCAGCGGTTATTGTTAGTGTCAGACAGTTAATGAAGACACAACCAGCGGTTAGTGTCAGACAGTTGATGAAGACATGACCAGCGGTCAGTGTCAGACAGTTGATGAAGACACAACCAGCGGTTAGTGTCAGACAGTTGATGAAGACATGACCAGCGGTTAGCATCAGACAGCTGATGAAGACATGACCAGCGGTCAGTGTCAGACAGTTGATGAAGACATGACCAGCGGTTAGTGTTAGTGTCAGACAGTTGATGAAGTCACAACCAGCGGTTAGTGTCAGACAGTTGATGAAGACATGACCAGTGGTTAGTGTTAGTGTCAGACAGTTGATGAAGACATGACCAGTGGTTAGTGTTAGTGTCAGACAGTTGATGAAGTCACAACCAGCGGTTAGTGTTAGTGTCAGACAGTTGATGAAGTCACAACCAGCGGTTAGTGTCAGACAGTTGATGAAGACATGACCAGCGGTTAGTGTTAGTGTCAGACAGTTGATGAAGTCACAACCAGCGGTCAGTGTCAGACAGTTGATGAAGACATGACCAGCGGTTAGTGTTAGTGTCAGACAGTTGATGAAGACATGACCAGTGGTTAGTGTTAGTGTCAGACAGTTGATGAAGACATGACCAGTGGTTAGTGTTAGTGTCAGACAGTTGATGAAGTCACAACCAGCGGTTAGTGTTAGTGTCAGACAGTTGATGAAGTCACAACCAGCGGTTAGTGTTAGTGTCAGACAGTTGATGAAGTCACAACCAGCGGTTAGTGTTAGTGTCAGACAGTTGATGAAGACATGACCAGCGGTCAGTGTCAGACAGTTGATGAAGACACAACCAGCGGTTAGTGTCAGACAGTTGATGAAGTCACAACCAGCGGTTAGTGTCAGACAGTTGATGAAGACACAACCAGCGGTTAGTGTTAGTGTCAGACAGTTGATGAAGTCACAACCAGCGGTTAGTGTCAGACAGTTGATGAAGACATGACCAGCGGTCAGTGTCAGACAGTTGATGAAGACACAACCAGCGGTTAGTGTCAGACAGTTGATGAAGTCACAACCAGCGGTTAGTGTCAGACAGTTGATGAAGACACAACCAGCGGTTAGTGTTAGCATCAGACAGCTGATGAAGTCACAACCAGCGGTTAGCATCAGACAGCTGATGAAGTCACAACCAGCGGTTAGCATCAGACAGCTGATGAAGTCACAACCAGCGGTTAGTGTTAGTGTCAGACAGTTGATGAAGTCACAACCAGCGGTTAGTGTCAGACAGTTGATGAAGACATGACCAGTGGTTAGTGTTAGTGTCAGACAGTTGATGAAGTCACAACCAGCGGTTAGTGTTAGTGTCAGACAGTTGATGAAGTCACAACCAGCGGTTAGTGTCAGACAGTTGATGAAGACATGACCAGTGGTTAGTGTCAGACAGCTGATGAAGACATGACCAGCGGTCAGTGTCAGACAGTTGATGAAGACATGACCAGCGGTCAGCGTCAGACAGTTGATGAAGACATGACCAGTGGTTAGTGTCAGACAGCTGATGAAGACATGACCAGCGGTCAGTGTCAGACAGTTGATGAAGACATGACCAGCGGTCAGTGTCAGACAGTTGATGAAGTCACAACCAGCGGTTAGTGTCAGACAGTTGATGAAGACATGACCAGCGGTTAGTGTCAGACAGTTGATGAAGACACAACCAGCGGTTAGTGTTAGTGTCAGACAGTTGATGAAGTCACAACCAGCGGTTAGTGTCAGACAGTTGATGAAGACATGACCAGCGGTCAGTGTCAGACAGTTGATGAAGACATGACCAGCGGTCAGTGTCAGACAGTTGATGAAGACATGACCAGCGGTTAGTGTCAGACAGTTGATGAAGACATGACCAGCGGTTAGTGTCAGACAGTTGATGAAGTCACAACCAGCGGTTAGTGTTAGTGTCAGACAGTTGATGAAGTCACAACCAGCGGTTAGTGTTAGTGTCAGACAGTTGATGAAGACATGACCAGCGGTCAGTGTCAGACAGTTGATGAAGACACAACCAGCGGTTAGTGTTAGTGTCAGACAGTTGATGAAGACACAACCAGCGGTTAGTGTCAGACAGTTGATGAAGACATGACCAGTGGTTAGTGTTAGTGTCAGACAGTTGATGAAGTCACAACCAGCGGTTAGTGTTAGTGTCAGACAGTTGATGAAGACACAACCAGCGGTTAGTGTTAGTGTCAGACAGTTGATGAAGTCACAACCAGCGGTCAGTGTCAGACAGTTGATGAAGTCACAACCAGCGGTTAGTGTCAGACAGTTGATGAAGACATGACCAGCGATCAGTGTCAGACAGTTGATGAAGACATGACCAGCGGTCAGTGTCAGACAGTTGATGAAGTCACAACCAGCGGTTAGTGTTAGTGTCAGACAGTTGATGAAGACATGACCAGCGGTCAGTGTCAGACAGTTGATGAAGACATGACCAGCGGTCAGTGTCAGACAGTTGATGAAGTCACAACCAGCGGTTAGTGTTAGTGTCAGACAGTTGATGAAGTCACAACCAGTGGTTAGTGTTAGTGTCAGACAGTTGATGAAGTCACAACCAGCGGTTAGTGTTAGTGTCAGACAGTTGATGAAGACATGACCAGCGGTCAGTGTCAGACAGCTGATGAAGACATGACCAGTGGTTAGCGTCAGACAGCTGATGAAGACATGACCAGCGGTTAGTGTCAGACAGTTGATGAAGACATGACCAGCGGTTAGTGTCAGACAGTTGATGAAGACATGACCAGCGGTCAGTGTCAGACAGTTGATGAAGACATGACCAGCGGTCAGTGTCAGACAGTTGATGAAGACATGACCAGCGGTCAGTGTCAGACAGCTGATGAAGACATGACCAGCAGTCAGTGTCAGACAGTTGATGAAGACATGACCAGCGGTCAGTGTCAGACAGTTGATGAAGACATGACCAGCGGTCAGTGTCAGACAGTTGATGAAGACATGACCAGCGGTCAGTGTCAGACAGTTGATGAAGACATGACCAGCGGTTAGTGTCAGACAGCTGATGAAGACATGACCAGCGGTTAGTGTCAGACAGTTGATGAAGACATGACCAGTGGTTAGTGTTAGTGTCAGACAGTTGATGAAGTCACAACCAGCGGTTAGTGTTAGTGTCAGACAGTTGATGAAGTCACAACCAGTGGTTAGTGTTAGTGTCAGACAGTTGATGAAGTCACAACCAGCGGTTAGTGTTAGTGTCAGACAGTTGATGAAGACACAACCAGCGGTTAGTGTTAGTGTCAGACAGTTGATGAAGACACAACCAGCGGTTAGTGTCAGACAGTTGATGAAGACATGACCAGCGGTCAGTGTCAGACAGTTGATGAAGACACAACCAGCGGTTAGTGTCAGACAGTTGATGAAGACATGACCAGCGGTTAGCATCAGACAGCTGATGAAGACATGACCAGCGGTCAGTGTCAGACAGTTGATGAAGACATGACCAGCGGTTAGTGTTAGTGTCAGACAGTTGATGAAGTCACAACCAGCGGTTAGTGTCAGACAGTTGATGAAGACATGACCAGTGGTTAGTGTTAGTGTCAGACAGTTGATGAAGACATGACCAGTGGTTAGTGTTAGTGTCAGACAGTTGATGAAGTCACAACCAGCGGTTAGTGTTAGTGTCAGACAGTTGATGAAGTCACAACCAGCGGTTAGTGTTAGTGTCAGACAGTTGATGAAGTCACAACCAGCGGTTAGTGTCAGACAGTTGATGAAGACATGACCAGCGGTTAGTGTTAGTGTCAGACAGTTGATGAAGTCACAACCAGCGGTCAGTGTCAGACAGTTGATGAAGACATGACCAGCGGTTAGTGTTAGTGTCAGACAGTTGATGAAGACATGACCAGTGGTTAGTGTTAGTGTCAGACAGTTGATGAAGACATGACCAGTGGTTAGTGTTAGTGTCAGACAGTTGATGAAGTCACAACCAGCGGTTAGTGTTAGTGTCAGACAGTTGATGAAGTCACAACCAGCGGTTAGTGTTAGTGTCAGACAGTTGATGAAGTCACAACCAGCGGTTAGTGTCAGACAGTTGATGAAGACATGACCAGCGGTCAGTGTCAGACAGTTGATGAAGACACAACCAGCGGTTAGTGTCAGACAGTTGATGAAGTCACAACCAGCGGTTAGTGTCAGACAGTTGATGAAGACACAACCAGCGGTTAGTGTTAGTGTCAGACAGTTGATGAAGTCACAACCAGCGGTTAGTGTCAGACAGTTGATGAAGACATGACCAGCGGTCAGTGTCAGACAGTTGATGAAGACACAACCAGCGGTTAGTGTTAGTGTCAGACAGTTGATGAAGTCACAACCAGCGGTTAGTGTCAGACAGTTGATGAAGTCACAACCAGCGGTTAGTGTCAGACAGCTGATGAAGACATGATCAGCGATCAGTGTCAGACAGTTGATGAAGACACAACCAGCGGTTAGTGTCAGACAGTTGATGAAGTCACAACCAGCGGTCAGTGTCAGACAGTTGATGAAGACATGACCAGCGGTCAGTGTCAGACAGTTGATGAAGACATGACCAGCGGTTAGTGTTAGTGTCAGACAGTTGATGAAGTCACAACCAGCGGTTAGTGTCAGACAGTTGATGAAGACATGACCAGCGGTCAGTGTCAGACAGTTGATGAAGACACAACCAGCGGTTAGTGTTAGTGTCAGACAGTCGATGAAGTCACAACCAGCGGTTAGTGTCAGACAGTTGATGAAGACATGACCAGTGGTTAGTGTTAGTGTCAGACAGTTGATGAAGTCACAACCAACTGTTAGTGTCAGACAGCTGATGAAGACATGACCAGTGGTTAGTGTTAGTGTCAGACAGTTGATGAAGACATGACCAGTGGTTAGTGTCAGACAGTTGATGAAGACATGACCAGCGGTCAGTGTCAGACAGTTGATGAAGACATGACCAGTGGTTAGTGTTAGTGTCAGACAGTTGATGAAGTCACAACCAGCGGTTAGTGTCAGACAGCTGATGAAGACATGACCAGTGGTTAGTGTTAGTGTCAGACAGTTGATGAAGTCACAACCAGCGGTTAGTGTTAGTGTCAGACAGTTGATGAAGTCACAACCAGCGGTTAGTGTTAGTGTCAGACAGTTGATGAAGTCACAACCAGCGGTTAGTGTCAGACAGCTGATGAAGACATGACCAGTGGTTAGTGTTAGTGTCAGACAGTTGATGAAGACATGACCAGTGGTTAGTGTCAGACAGTTGATGAAGACATGACCAGCGGTCAGTGTCAGACAGTTGATGAAGACATGACCAGTGGTTAGTGTTAGTGTCAGACAGTTGATGAAGTCACAACCAGCGGTTAGTGTCAGACAGCTGATGAAGACATGACCAGTGGTTAGTGTTAGTGTCAGACAGTTGATGAAGACATGACCAGCGGTCAGTGTCAGACAGTTGATGAAGTCACAACCAGCGGTTAGCGTCAGACAGCTGATGAAGACATGACCAGCGGTTAGCATCAGACAGCTGATGAAGACATGACCAGTAGTTAGCGTCAGACAGCTGATGAAGACATGACCAGCGGTTAGTGTCAGACAGTTGATGAAGACATGACCAGCGGTTAGCATCAGACAGCTGATGAAGACATGACCAGTAGTTAGCGTCAGACAGCTGATGAAGACATGACCAGCGGTCAGTGTCAGACAGTTGATGAAGACATGACCAGCGGTCAGTGTCAGACAGTTGATGAAGACATGACCAGCGGTCAGTGTCAGACAGTTGATGAAGACATGACCAGCGGTCAGTATCAGACAGCTGATGAAGACATGACCAGTGGTTAGCGTCAGACAGCTGATGAAGACATGACCAGCGGTTAGCATCAGACAGCTGATGAAGACATGACCAGTAGTTAGCGTCAGACAGCTGATGAAGACATGACCAGCGGTCAGTGTCAGACAGTTGATGAAGACATGACCAGCGGTCAGTGTCAGACAGCTGATGAAGACATGACCAGAGTTTGTTATGTATCTAGTAGTGTAATCATAGGTATTTTTCCTCACGTTGTAAACATGACAGGCTACTCCTCAGAGGTGTGTGTGTGCGTGCGTGTCTTGCTCATGTACACAATAAACATGACGGTCTGCTACTAAGGGGTACAATGGAAGAGGTTAAGGGTCGAGGGTCAGGGATGGGTGGAGGTATACAGTAGAGAATACAATACTATAGGATAGTAGTGCTGTATGGTGGCAGTATAGAATGTGTTATTTACAGCTACACTGTATGATGCTCAGGTGCTCTGTGTTGGTGAGGGAGCACCGACACACACACCTACTGGTGCTAATAACTGAGGACATGAAAGGGAGAAGAGGTTGAGGAGGAGAGGTAGAATGAAAAGATGAAAGCATGTGGTGGTGACTTTGCTGTGACTAGTTCAGCTGCAGTGTCACTACCTGATACCCTTAAACCTCCCCAATCCCTCTCTTAGAACGCTGACACAGTGACACTACTGTATCTCTGTCTCTCCCTGTCTCTTTCTCTGTCTCTCACGTTATCGCTCATTCTTCTCTCCTCCCCCTTTCTCTTCTGACAGACCGAGGACTCTCATAAAACTTTTAGGGAGGCTGGGTCAGGGGCGAGGAGTGTACCCCCCCTGAAATGAAAAATAGGAAGAGAAAAGGAGAACAGAGGGAGAACATTAAGCCAGGAAATGAGGAGAGGGAGAACAGGTAGACAGAGAGAGTTAGGAAGGAGGGAAGGGTGGGTCAGAGCATCTATTTTGATGTTCAGTGAGTCTGTAAGGTGGCAGAGGTGAAACTGCAAGCTTTGTTGACTGTTGCTAAGCAACTGGTTATTTCACTCAGCATTACTGTTACTCTCTATTATCCGCTTTCTCATCTTTATCTGTTGTTTTCCTGCTCCATCCCTCACTTTCAGGTACATTGCTTGCCAGATGCACAGACATTAACCAAAATGCTGAAAGATGATGTTAGTTACACACACACCCTCTCCCCCATGACTCATTCTCAGGTTGCAAACATTTTGTTATGTTGTGGCCTTATTCTAAAAAATTTTTTTATTTTTTACTCCCCCTCATCAATCTACACACAATTCCCCATAATGACAAAGCAAAAACAGGTTAAAAATAAATAAATAAATAAATAAATATCACATTTACATAAGTATTCAGACCCTTTAGTCAGTACTTTGTTGAAGCGGTTACAGCCTCGAGTCTTCTTGGGTATGACGCAAAGCTGTCATCAAGGCAAAGGGTGGCTATTTGAAGAATCTCAAATATAAAATATATTTGGATTTGTTTCACACTTTTTTTGGTTACTACATGATTCCATATGTGTTATTTCATAGTTGTGATGTCTTCACTATTATTCTACAATGTAGAAAATAGAAAAATAAAGAAAAACCCTTGAATGAGTAGATGTTTTAAAACCTTTGACCAGTAGTGTATATCTATGTGAGGTTTGTGGAGGACTCTACCTGATGTATACAGGGCCTTCAGAAAGTATTCACACCCCTTGACCTATTCCACATTTTGTTGTGTTACAGCCTGAATTCAAAATAGATTAAATATGTTTTTTCTCACCCATCTACACACAATACTCCCTTATGACAAAGTGAAAACATGCTTTTAGACATTTTTGCAAATTTATTTCAAATGAAATACAGAAATAACACATTTACATAAGCATTCACTCCCCTGAGTCAACACTTTGTAGCCCCTTTGGCAGTGATTACAGCTGGGAGTCTTTCTGGGTAAGTCTCTAAGAGCTTTCCACACCTGGATTGTGCAACATTTGCCCATTATTCTTTTCAAAATTCTTCCCGCTCTGTGAAATGGGTTGTTGATCATTGCTAGCCAACAATTTTCAGGTCTTGCCAAAAATGTTAAAGTAGATTTAAGTCAAAACTGTTACTCGGCCACTCAAGAACATTCACTGTCTTATTGGTAAGCAACTCCATTGTAGATTTGGCCTTGTGTTTTAGGTTATTGCCTTGCTGAAAGGGGAATCCATCTCCCAGTGTCTCGTGGAAAGCAGAATGAACCAGCTTTTCCTCTAGGATTTACCTCTCGTTAATGATGACAAGCATACCCATAACATGATGTAGCCACCACTATGCTAGAAAATATGGAGAGTGGTACTCAGTAATGTGTTGTATTAGATTTGCCTTCTTTTCACGCTGTCAAATAAGTTAGTATTGTGGACTAACTACCATGTTGTTGACCCATTCTCAGTTTTCTCCTATCACAGCCATTAAACTCTGTAGCTGTTTTAAAGTCACCATTGGCCTTGTGTTGAAATCCCTGAGCAGTTTCCTTCCTCTCCGGCCACTGAGTTAGGAAGGACGCCTATATGAGGGACCTTACAGATAATTGTATGTGTGAGGTACAGAGATGAGGTTGTCATTCAAAAATCATGTTAAACACTGGTATTGCACACAGAGTCCCTACAATTTATTAAGCACATTTTTACTCCTGAACTTATTTAGGCTTGCCATAACAAAGGGATTGAATACTTATTGACTATAGACATTTCAGCTTTTCATTTTTAATGAATTTGTAAACATTTTGAAAAACATAATTCCGCTTTCACATTATGGGGTTTTGTGTGTAGGCCAGTGACCAAAAAAATCTCAATTTAAATTCAGGCTAACACAACAAAATGTGGAAAAAGTGAATATCTACACTGAATATCTACAGTGCATATCTACATTGAATATCTACAGTGCCTTCAGAAAGAATTCATACCCCTGAACTTATTACACATTTTGTTGTTACAGCCTGAATTCAAAATGGATTACATATTTCTAGACTCTCTTATCCAGAGCGAATAACAGGATCAATTCGGGTTATGTGCCTTGCTCAAGGGTACATCGACAGATTTTTCACCTAGTCGGCTCAGGGATTCTAAGCAACAACCTTTTAGTTACTGGCCCAACGCTCTTAACCGTTAGGCTACCTGCCACCCTAAAAAAATACCCTACACACAATACCCGATAATGACAAAGATAAAACCAGTTTTTATCAAACATCTCATTTACAAATGTATTCACACCCCTGAGTTAATACTTTATAGAAGCACCTTTAGCGGCGATTACAGCTTTGAGTCATCTTGGGTATGTCTGTATCAGCTTTGAGTCGTCTTGGGTATGTCTGTATCAGCTTTGAGTCGTCTTGGGTATATCTGTATCAGCTTTGAGTCGTCTTGGGTATGTCTGTATCAGCTTTGAGTCGTCTTGGGTATGTCTGTATCAGCTTTGAGTCGTCTTGGGTATGTCTGTATCAGCTTTGCGCGTCTGGATTTGGGTCTTTTCTCCCATTATTCTTTGCAGATTTTCTCAAGCTCTGTTAAGTTAGATTGGGAGCAGTGATGAACAGCAATCTTCAAGTCTTTCCACAGTTTTTCAATGGGATTCAAGTCTGGGATTTGGCTGAGACACTCAAGGACTTTCACATTCTTGTTCTGAAGCCATTCCAGCGTTGCTTTGACTGTATGCTTGGGGTCAACGTCCCAGTCTAAGGTTGTTTGCACTCTGAAACAGGTTTTCATCAATTTGGCTCCCTTCATTGTTCCCTTTATCCTTACCAGTCTCCCAGTCCCTGTTGCTGAAAAGCATCTGCATACCATGACACTGCCACCACCATGTTTCGTGGTAGGGATGGAGTTAGACTGGTGATGAGCTGTACCTGGTTTTCTTCAGACATAGCGCTTTGCATTCAGGCCAAAGAGTTCAATTTTTGTCTCATCAGACCACATAATATTTTGCCTTATGATGTCAGAGTCTTTCAGGTGGGTTTTTGCAAACTCCAGACATGCTGTCTTTTTCTCGAGAGTGGCCATTCTTCCATAAAGCCCAGATTGGTGAAGTGCTGTAGAGACTGTTGTCCTTCTGGCAGGTTCTTCCATCTCAGTCAATGAACTCTGTAGTTCTGTCAGAGTGGTCATTGGGTTCTTGGTCACCTCCCTGACCAAGTTCCTTTTCGCCTGGATGCTCAGTTTGGTCGCAAGGCAAGCTCCAGAAATGATTTTATATCCATACCCAGATCCAGTGCATTAGGAAAGTATTCAGAACCCTTGATTTAAAAATAAATGTTGTTACGTTACAGTCTTATTCGAACATTTATTAAATATATTTTTTACTCATCACTCCACACACAATACCCCATAATAACAAAGCAAAAAACAGGTTTTTAGAATTTTTAGCACATTTTTAAAAAATGATATATTTATTTACATAAATATTCAGACCATTTACTATGAGACTCGAAATTGAGCTCAGGTGCATCCTGTTTCCATTGATAACCCTTGAGATGTTTCTACAATTTGATTGGAGTCCACCTGCGGTAAATTCAATTGATTGGACATGTTTTGGAAAGGCCTGTCTATATAAAGGTCCCACAGTTGACAGTGCATGTCAGAGCAAAAACCAATCCATGAGGTCGAAGGAATTGTTCGTAGAGCTCCGAGACAGGATTGTGTCGAGGCACAGATCTGGGGAAGGGTACCAAAACATGTCTGCAGCACTGAAGGTCCCCAAGAACAGTGGCCTCCATCATTCTGAAATGGAAGACGTTTGAAACCATGAAGACTCTTCCTAGAGCTGGCCGCCCAGCCAAACTGAGCAATCGGGGGACAACGACTATTTATCGTGAAATGCTTACTTAGTTACTTTCAAGAAGAAGAAAATATTTACCAAGTAGGCTAAAATAAAAAGTAATAATAAAAAAGTAACACAATAAGAATAATGAGGCTATATACAGGGGGGACCGGTACCAAGTCAGTGTGGAGGCTATATACAGGGGGCACCGGTACCGAGTCAGTGTGGAGGCTATATACAGGGGGCACCGGTACCAAGTCAGTGTGGAGGCTATATACAGGGGGCACCGGTACCAAGTCAGTGTGGAGGCTATATACAGGGGGCACCGGTACCGAGTCAGTGTGGAGGCTATATACAGGGGGCACCGGTACCAAGTCAGTGTGGAGGCTATATACAGGGGGCACCGGTACCGAGTCAGTGTGGAGGCTATATACAGGGGGCACCGGTACCAAGTCAGTGTGGGGGCTATATACAGGGGGCACCGGTACCAAGTCAGTGTGGGGGCTATATACAGGGGACACTGGTACCGAGTCAGTGTGGAGGCTATATACAGGGGGGACCGGTACCAAGTCAGTGTGGAGGCTATATACAGGGGGCACCGGTACCGAGTCAGTGTGGAGGCTATATACAGGGGGCACCGGTACCAAGTCAGTGTGGGGGCTATATACAGGGGACACTGGTACCTAGTCAATGTTGGAGGCTATATACAGGGGACACTGGTACCAAGTCAGTGTGGAGGCTATATACAGGGGGCACCGGTACCAAGTCAGTGTGGGGGCTATATACAGAGGACACTGGTACCAAGTCAATGTGGAGGCTATATACAGGGGACACTGGTACCAAGTCAGTGTGGAGGCTATATACAGGGGACACTGGTACCAAGTCAGTGTGGGGGCTATATACAGGGGACACTGGTACCAAGTCAGTGTGGGGGCTATATACAGGGGACACTGGTACCAAGTCAATGTGGAGGCTATATACAGGGGGCACCGGTACCGAGTCAGTGTGGAGGCTATATACAGGGGGGACCGGTACCGAGTCAGTGTGGAGGCTATATACAGGGGGCACCGGTACCAAGTCAGTGTGGAGGCTATATACAGGGGGCACCGGTACCGAGTCAGTGTGGAGGCTATATACAGGGGGGACCGGTACCAAGTCAGTGTGGGGGCTATATACAGGGGACACTGGTACCAAGTCAATGTGGAGGCTATATACAGGGGGCACCGGTACCGAGTCAGTGTGGAGGCTATATACAGGGGGCACCGGTACCGAGTCAGTGTGGAGGCTATATACAGGGGACACCGGTACCGAGTCAGTGTGGAGGCTATATACAGGGGACACTGGTACCGAGTCAGTGTGGAGGCTATATACAGGAGGCACCGGTACCGAGTCAGTGTGGAGGCTATATACAGGGGGCACCGGTACCGAGTCAGTGTGGAGGCTATATACAGGGGGCACCGGTACCAAGTCAGTGTGGAGGCTATATACAGGGGGCACCGGTACCGAGTCAGTGTGGAGGCTATATACAGGGGGCACCGGTACCAAGTCAGTGTGGAGGCTATATACAGGGGGCACCGGTACAGAGTCAGTGTGGAGGCTATATACAGGGGGCACCGGTACCGAGTCAGTGTGGAGGCTATATACAGGGGGACCCGGTACTGAGTCAGTGTGCAGAGGTACAGACTAGTTGAGGTAATCTATACATGTAGGGGTACAGGCTAGTTGAGGTAATCTCTACATGTAGGTGGGGGCGAAGTGACTATGCATAGGTAACAAACAAACAGCGAGTAGCAGTAGTGTACAAGAGGAGGGAGGGTGTCAATGTAAATAGTCCGGTGGTGATTTTATGAATTGTTCAGCAGTCTAATGGCTTGAGGGTAGAAGCTGTTGAGGAGCCTTTTGGTCCTAGACTTGGCGCTCCGGTACCCCTTGCCGTGTGGCAGCAGAGAAAACAGTCTATAACTTGGGTGACTGGAGTCTCTGACAATTTTATGGTCTTTCCTCTGACACCGCCTATTATATAGGTCCTGGATGGCAGGAAGCTTGGCCCCAGTGATGTACTGGGCCATTTGCATTACCCTCTGTAGTGTCTTATTGTCAGATGCCAAACAGTTGCCATACCAGGTGGTGATGCGGGTCAGGAAACTCTCGATCGTGCAGCTGTAGAACCTTTTGAGGACCTGGGTGCCCATGCCAAATCTTTTCAGTCTCCTGAGGGGGAAAAGGTTTTGTCATGCCCTCTTCTGGACCATGATAGTTTGTTGGTGATGTGGACACCAAGGAATGTCCATGTCCATGTCATCTGTCCTTGTTAAGGTACTCCCTAACCTCTCTCTGACACACCAATACTTCTCTGTCATTTTCATCTCACTTTATCTGTCTGGCCCTGTGTGGTTCTATCTGTTTGTGTGTTGCTGCAGCGCCACACCCCTGTATGGGAAATATAATACCTCTAGCAAGATGAAGGGGTGAATAGCATCTATATTTAATAGCCATTCTGTCGGCCGTTTATTGCTGCGGCCATATTGTGGTCGAGCTAGGAGATGGATGAGGGTAATTTCCATGGCCTATCACCAGGAAACAACTAGAGGGCTTTAAATCACAAGGCATTACTACACACACATGCACAAAGACACACACATACTAATTGTACAAGGGCACACATGGCCATCCATCCATCCATCCACACACACACACACACACACACACACACACACACACACACACACACACACACACACACACACACACACACACACACACACACACGTCTCTCCCTAGACGCTGTCGTGTTACGCTGGGCTGGATCTGTGCAAAGAGATGTATAGAGCAGACACACTAGGCCTGGGCAGTATACCGTATTTTACTATATACCTGTTTTGATGCACGGCCCTGTTTGGGTTTTTACTTTATCTTCTATGACGGTATTTAAATGTTTGGTTTGTCAAATGTGATACGCTACTCCATGGGTAGAGTCCGTTTTTCTAGTTTACTCCGTTACTTGAGTCATCTCTCTACTGTCCCTCTCTCCTTCTCTTTCCACACAGACCAAGGAGTGCAGCAGTTGTTGGTCAGATCATTTACACTCAGATGATTTACACTGATGATGATGGAGTGCTGCAGAGATGGTTGTACTTCCCATCTCCACAGAGGAACTCTGGAGCTCTGTCAGAGTGATCATCGGGTTTTTGGTCACCTAGGCCCTTCTCCCCCTTATTGCTCAGTTTGGCTAGACGGCCAGCTCTAGGAAGAATCTTGGTGGTTCAAAACTTCTTCCATTTAAGAATGATGGAGGCCATTGTTCTTGGGGACCGTCAATGCTGTCATCAAGGCAAATGGTGGCAACTTTGAAGAATCTAACATACAGTGCCTTGCAAAAGTATTCGGCCCCCTTGAACTTTGCGACCTTTTGCCACATTTCAGGCTTCAAACATAAAGATATAAAACTGTATTTTTTTGTGAAGAATCAACAACAAGTGGGACACAATCATGAAGTGGAACAACATTTATTGGATATTTCAAACTTTTTTAACAAATCAAAAACTGAAAAATTGGCCGTGCAAAATTATTCAGCCCCCTTAAGTTAATACTTTGTAGCGCCACCTTTTGCTGCGATTACAGCTGTAAGTCGCTTGGGGTATGTCTCTATCAGTTTTGCACATCGAGAGACTGAAATCTTTTCCCATTCCTCCTTGCAAAACAGCTCGAGCTCAGTGAGGTTGGATGGAGAGCATTTGTGAACAGCAGTTTTCAGTTCTTTCCACAGATTCTCGATTGGATTCAGGTCTGGACTTTGACTTGGCCATTCTAACACCTGGATATGTTTATTTTTGAACCATTATTCCATTGTAGATTTTGCTTTATGTTTTGGATCATTGTCTTGTTGGAAGACAAATCTCCGTCCCAGTCTCAGGTCTTTTGCAGACTCCATCAGGTTTTCTTCCAGAATGGTCCTGTATTTGGCTCCATCCATCTTCCCATCAATTTTAACCATCTTCCCTGTCCCTGCTGAAGAAAAGCAGGCCCAAACCATGATGCTGCCACCACCATGTTTGACAGTGGGGATGGTGTGTTCAGCTGTGTTGCTTTTACGCCAAACATAACGTTTTTCATTGTTGCCAAAAAGTTCAATTTTGGTTTCATCTGACCAGAGCACCTTCTTCCACATGTTTGGTGTGTCTCCCAGGTGGCTTGTGGCAAACTTTAAACGACAGTTTTTATGGATATCTTTAAGAAATGGCTTTCTTCTTGCCACTCTTCCATAAAGGCCAGATTTGTGCAATATACGACTGATTGTTGTCCTATGGACAGAGTCTCCCACCTCAGCTGTAGATCTCTGCAGTTCATCCAGAGTGATCATGGGCCTCTTGGCTGCATCTCTGATCAGTATGAGCTGAAAGTTTAGAGGGACGGCCAGGTCTTGGTAGATTTGCGGTGGTCTGATACTCCTTCCATTTCAATATTATCGCTTGCACAGTGCTCCTTGGGATGTTTAAAGCTTGGGAAATCTTTTTGTATCCAAATCCGGCTTTAAACTTCTTCACAACAGTATCTCGGACCTGCCTGCTGTGTTCCTTGTTCTTCATGATGCTCTCTGCGCTTTTAACAGACCTCTGAGACTATCACAGTGCAGGTGCATTTATACGGAGACTTGATTACACACAGGTGGATTGTATTTATCATCATTAGTCATTTAGGTCAACATTGGATCATTCAGAGATCCTCACTGAACTTCTGGAGAGAGTTTGCTGCACTGAAAGTAAAGGGGCTGAATAATTTTGCACGCCCAATTTTTCAGTTTTTGATTTGTTAAAAAAGTTTGAAATATCCAATAAATGTCGTTCCACTTCATGATTGTGTCCCAATTGTTGTTGATTCTTCACAAAAAAATACAGTTTTATATCTTTATGTTTGAAGCCTGAAATGTGGCAAAAGGTCGCAAAGTTCAAGGGGGCCGAATACTTTCGCAAGGCACTGTATTTAGATTTGTTTAACCATTTTTTGATTACTAAACTCAGCAAAAAAAGAGACAAGCACAAAGACAGGTGAAATATATCAGGGTGTGACAGGTACATTAATACTCCTAACTTGCTACAAAAGGTAACTTCCGGTCATAGCTGTATTGAAGTGGCGTGAAAACAATGTTTTCTCAAGAGAAAACATTTAAAATAGCCAAAGATTATAGGGTCCTTTAGGAAACACTGACCAACACATTTTCACCTACAGTACACGCAGTGTGGTCTTGTTTCTATGGAAGCATGAGGATTATGTTTATACTGTATATAATCCACTTCACCTCAAAAGGGAAATGAGTCGCACATCAGAGAGGAGCTTGAAGATGTGACCACATGTAACAGTATAACTTTAGTCCGTCCCCTCGCCCATACCCGGGCTCGAACCAGGGACCCTCTGCACACAGACAACAGTCACCCACGAAGCATCGTTACCCATCGCTCCACAAAAGCCGCGGTCCTTGCAGAGCAAGGGGAACCACTACTTCAAGGTCTCAGAGCAAGTGACGTCACCGATTGAAATGCTATTAGCGCGCACCACCGCTAACTAGCTAGCCATTTCACATCCGTTACACACAATGTGCATTTGGAGGTTGTAACACTGCAATTAGAGACATTCCCCAAGAGGAAATAGGTCAGATTATTTATCTATTGTGCCGACGAATACTCCATCCGCTGTGCCTGCAACCGGACTCTGTCGGATGTCGGAGCAGACGCTTCTACTAGCCGGCCTGCTAACTTTAAAAGCTGTGTCTCCTGCGTACTAGCGTAGTAACGAACATGCTATGCTCCATCTATTGCTGTTCACTAGACCCTATGAACACTTGGCTACATGCCTGCTGGACTGTTCATTAATCACGGTACTCCATTCTGTTTATTTTTGTTTATCTGTCGGCCCCAGCCGCGAACTCAGGCACCGTGTGTAGCTAACCGACCCTCTTTGCCCAATCATCGCCATTTTACCTGTTGTTGTTGTCTTAGCTGATTAGCTGTTGTGGTCTCGCTTTATGTCTCTCTCAAATGTCAATATGCCCGGTTTACTGTTGTTTTAGTTTACTTACAGTGGAGCCCCTAGTCCCACTCTACATGCCTCAGATTCCTCCTTTGTCCCACCTCCCACACATGCGGTGACCTCATCCAGTATAACCAGCACGTCCAGAGATGCAACCTCTCTTATCATCACTCGGTGCCTGGGCTTAACTCCACTGTACCCGCACCCCACCCTACCCCTGTCTGCACATTATACCCTGAATCTATTCTACCACACCCAGAAATCTGCTCCTTTTACTCTCTGTCTCCAACGCACTAGACGGCCAGTTTTGATAGCCTTTAGCCATACCCTCATCCTACGCCTCCTCCTTGGGTGATGTGGAGGTAAGCCCAGGCCCTGCGTGTCCCCAGGCACTGTCATTTGTTGACTTCTGTAATCAAAAAAGCCTTGGTTTCATGCATGTTAACGTCAGAAGCCTCCTTCCTAAGTTTGTTTTACTCACTCACTCCGCCAATCCTGATGTCTTTGCTGTGTCTGAATCCTGGTTTAGGAAGGCCACCAAAAATTCTGAGATTACCATACACAACTACAACATTTTCCGCCAAGATAGAAACTGCCAAAGGGGGAGGAGTTGCAATCTACTGCAGAGATAGCCTGCAAAGTTCTGTCATGCTTTCCAGGTCTAACTTCTAATTTAAAAAATGAATCTCTCCAGAAATAATTATCTCACTGTTGTTGCATGTTATAGACCCCTCTCAGCTCCCAGCTGTGCCCTGGACACCATATGTGAATTGATTGCCCCCAATCTATCTTCAGAGTTTGTTTTGTTAGGTGACCTAAACTGGGATAGGCAGTCCCCGGCAGTCCTACAATCTAAGATAGATGCCCTCAATCTCACACAAATCATCAAGGAACCAACCAGGTACAACCCTAAATTCGTAAATATGGGCACCCTTATAGAGAGTATCCTGACCAACTTGCCCTCCAAATACACCTCTGCTGTTTTCAATCAGGATCTCAGCGATCACTGCCTCTGCCTGCATCCGCTATGGGTCTGCGGTCAAACAACCACCCCTCATCACTGTCAAACGCTCCCTAAAACACTTTTGCGAGCAGGCCTTTCTAATCAACCTGGCCCGGGTATCCTGGAAGGATATTGACCTCATCCCGTCAGTCGAGGATGCCTGGTCGTTCTTTAAAAGTAACTTCCTCACTATCTTAAATTAGCATGCCCCTTTCAAAAAATGTAGAATTAAGAACAGATATAGCCCTTGGTTCACTCCAGACCTGACTGCCCTTGACCAGCACAAAAACATCCTGTGGCAGACTGCAATAGCAACAAATATTCCCCGCGATATGCAACTGTTCAGGGAAGTCAGGAACCAATACACGCAGTCAGTCAGGAAAGCAAAGGCTAGCTTTTTCAAACAGAAATTTGCATCCTGTAGCTCTAACTCCAAATGTTTTGGAACACTGTAAAGTGAGGCTAGGTAACACGGTCACCACCGATAAATCCATGATAATCTAACATTTCAATAAGCATTTCTCTCTCCCCCCCCCCCCCCCCGCCCCGCTGCTACTTGCCCGAGCCTCCACAGCTTCTCCTTCTCCCAAATCCAGATAACAGATGTTCTGAAAGAGCTGCAAAACCTGGACCCGTACAAATCAGCTGGGCTAGACAATCTGGACCCTCTCTTTCTAAAACTATCCGTCGCCATTGTTGCAACCCCTATTACCAGTCTGCTCAACCTCTCTTTCGTGTCGACCGAGATCCCTAAAGATTGGAAAGCTGCCGCGGTCATCTCCGTCTTCAAAGGGGGTGACACTCTAGACCCAAATTGGTATAGACCTATATCCATCCTGCCCTGCCTCTCGAAATTCTTCGAAAGCCTAGTTAATAAACAGATCACTGACCATTTTGAATCCTACCGTACCTTCTCCACTGTGCAATCCGGTTTCCGAGCGGGTGCACCTCAGCCACACTCAAGGTACTAAACGATATCATAACCGCCATTGATTAAAGTCTGTACTGTGCAGCCGTCTTCATCGACCTGGCCAAGGCTTTCCGACTCTGTCAATTACCATATTCTTATCGGCAGACTCAATAGCCTTGGTTTCTCAAATGACTGCCTCGCATGGTTCACCAACTACTTTGCAGACAGAGTTTAGTGTGTTAAATCGGAGGCCCTGTTGTCCGGACCTCTGGCAGTCTCTATGGGGCTCCACAGGGTTAAATTCTCGGACCACTCTTGCTGCGGATGATTCCCTGATCCACCTCTATGCAGATGACACCATTCTGTATACTTCTGGCCCTTTGGACACTGTGTTAACCAACCTCCAAATGAGCTCCTATGCCATACAACACTCCTTCCATGGCCTCCAACTGGTCTTAAACAATAGTAAAACCAAATGCATGCTTTTCAACCATTCGTTGCTTGCACCCACCCGCCCGTCCAGCATCACTACCCTGGACGGTTCTGACCTAGAATATGTGGATGACTACAAATACCTGGGTGCCTGGTTAGACTGTAAACTCTCCTTCTAGACTCATATTAAACATCTCCAATCCAAAATCAAATCTAGAATCGGCTTTCTATTTCGCAACAAAGCTTCCTTCACTCACGCCACCAAACTTACCCTAGTAAAGGGGTAAGTCATCTACAAAATAGCTTCCAATACTCTACTCAGCAAACTTGATGCAGTCTATCACAGTGCCATCCGATTTGATACCAAAGCCCCTTATACCACCCACCACTGTGACCTGTAAACTCTAGTCGGCTGGCCATTGCTACATATTCATTGCCAGACCTACTGGCTCCAGGTCATCTATAAGTCCTTACTAAGTAAAGCTGCACCTTATCTCAGCTCACTGGTCACGATAACAACACCCACCCGCAGCATGCGCTCCAGCAGGTATATCTCACTGGTCATACCCAAAGCCAACACCCCCTTTGGCCGCCTTTCCTTCCAGTTCTCTGCTGCCAGTGATTGGAACGAATTGCAAAAATCGCTGAAGCTGGAGACATATCTCCCTCACTAACTTTAAACATCAGCTATCTGAGCAGCGAACCGATCGCTGCAGCTGTACATAGTCCATCTGTCAATAACCCACCCAATCTACCTACCTCATCCCCATACTGTTTTTATTTACTTTCTGCTCTTTTGCACACCAGTATCTCTACTTGCACATCATCATCTGCTCATCTATCGCTCCAGTGTTATCTGCTAAATTGTAATTACTTGCTACTATGGCCTATTTATTGCCTACCTCCTCACGCCATTTGCACACACTGTATATAGACTTTCTTTTTTTCTGTTGTGTTATTGAATGTATGCTTGTTTATCCCATGTGTAACTCTGTGTCGTTGTTTGTGTCACACTGCTTTGCTTTATCTTGTCCAGGTCGCAGTTGTAAATGAGAACTTGTTCTCATCTAGCTTACCTGGTTAAATGAAGGTGAAATAAAAAATTTAATAAAAATTGCCTGTTGAGTAAGTCGATGGCAGCAGCTGTAAACACTATACGCTATACCAGCCCACTACAGCCACTATAGCCATTAACCATGCTTTACTGCTATTCTCTCCATCCCACCATCCTCTCCGTTATCATTTACATTCCCCTGCACATCACTCAGTAGGAGACGTGGGTGGCGGGATGAGGGAGATGGATGGAGGTCTAGGGGAGCTGGATGAAGGGATAGGGGAGAAGGAGATGTAGGGATAGGGGAGACGGGGATATAGGGATAGAGGAGAAGGAGATGTAGGGATAGGGGAGAGGAGGATGCAGGGAAAGGGGAGAGGGGGATATAGGGATAGGGGAGAAGGGGATGCAGGGATAGGGGAGAGGAGGATGCAGGGATAGGGGAGAGGAGAATGCAGGGATAGGGGAGACGGGATGCAGGGATAGGGGAGAAGGAGATGTAGGGATAGGGGAGAGGAGGATGTAGGGATAGGGGAGAGGGGGATATAGGGATAGGGGAGAAGGGGATGCAGGGATAGGGGAGAGAAGGATGCAGGGATAGGGGAGAGGAGGATGCAGGGATAGGGGAGAGGGGATGCAGGGATAGGGGAGAAGGAGATGTAGGGATAGGGGAGAGGGGGATATAGGGATAGGGGAGAAGGGGATGCAGGGATAGGGGAGAGGAGGATGCAGGGATAGGGGAGAGGAGGATGCAGGGATGGGGATAAAGGAAGGAGAGAGTGGAGAGGGGATGAAGGGATGAGGTAGGAGGAGGGAGTGGAGAGGGGCATGGATGGAGAGGGAAGAGGGGGAAGGATGGAGTGGAGAGAGGGATGGGGAAGAGGGGGAAGGATGGAGTGGAGAGAGGGATGGGGAAGAGGGAGAGGGAGAAGGAGGGAGTAGAGGGATGGAGGGAGTGATGGGGAAGAGGGAGAACGAGGGAGTAGAGAGAGGGATGGAGGGATGGGGAGAGGGAGAAGGAGGGAGTGGAGAGAGGGATGGATGAAGGGATGGGGAGAGGGAGAAGGAGGGAGTGGAGAGAGGGATGGGGGAGAGGGAGAAGAATGGAGTGGAGAAAGGGATGGAGGGATGGGGGAGAGGGAGAAGGAGGGTGTAGAGAGAGGGATGGAGGGATGGGGACAGGGGGAAGGATGGAGTGGAGAGAGGGAGGAGGGAGTAGAGAGAGGGATGGATGAAGGGATGGGGAGAGGGAGAAGGAGGGAGTGGAGAGAGGGATGGGGAGAGGGAGAAGAATGGAGTGGAGAAAGGGATGGAGGGATGGGGAGAGGGAGAAGGAGGGAGTAGAGAGAGGGATGGGGGGATGGGGAGAGGGGGAAGGATGGAGTGGAGAGAGGGATGGAGGAGCGATGAAATGTGTATAAGGTTGAGTGATGTAATAATCCTTCAGGCCAAACCTTTCAGCCATTGGATGATATATTACCCCTCTGTGTGTGTGTGTGTGTGTGTGTGTGTGTGTGTGTGTGTGTGTGTGTGTGTGTGTGTGTGTGTGTGTGTGTGTGTGTGTGTGTGTGTGTGTGTGTGTGTGTGTGTGTGTGTTTGTGTGTGTACGTGTGTGTGTGTACGTGTGTGTGTGTATGTGTGCGGCACCCGCTGTTACCCCACTGTGACAGTGATGTAGCGTAACATCAGAGATATTGTGTGTGTGTGTTTGTGAGTTTGTGTGTGAACACAGGGACTTAAAAATAGCACGTAATGCAGTGCTGGCTTACTTGAAATACTAATGTGTGTGTGTGTGTGTGTGTGTGTGTGTGTGTGTGTGTGTGTGTGTGTGTGTGTGTGTGTGTGTGTGTGTGTGTGTGTGTGTGTGTGTGTGTGTGTGTGTGTGAGTGCATGCATGCATTTGTGTGTTTGCGCGTGCATGTGTATCGAGGAAAGCCATCTCGGCTCAATATTGTCACCAGCACCATGGGCCCAGTGTGTGCTCGTGTGTGACCACACACATGCAATTACGCACGCACACACACACACACACACACCTTTTTATACAAATCTGAGGTGTCTTATCAGGTTTTTGCAGCTACTGTAGTGAGTTGCATCGTGTGTGTGTGTTTGTGTGTGAGGCTAGCTAGGTGACTGAGTCTGTGATTGACACCTGACAAGTGTCACTGAGGCCTCCTCTCTCGTGTCAGATAGATGAAGGGAGAGCCAGAGAGGAAAACATAGTGTAAGATATACTGTCATGTTTTTATTGTTTGGCTGTTTTCTAGTTACATAGTGTTATTTTGTTCTCATCAGACCACATCCTTCTGAACACAGATATATTTGTAATGCAGATTTTATGGCACATCAAGAATTTCAAGTGAAATAAAAGTTTAATGCTAATGAAAACAACATGCAGAGAGCTCCTCTGTGTGTGTGTGTGTGTGTGTGTGTGTGTGTGTGTGTGTGTGTGTGTGTGTGTGTGTGTGTGTGTGTGTGTGTGTGTGTGTGTGTGTGTGTGTGTGTGTGTGTGTGTGTGTGTGTGTGCGCGCGTGATGTAAAAGAGAGGAAGAGAAGTTGAAACCCAGAATGAGAGAGAGATCCACAATAGCACAGCCTTTCTGCCTCTCTGATGTCTGGTTACGCCGCGCTTCAGATACGTCTTCACAGGAAGGAGAGAGGGGGATCGTCCTGGTAGAGAGGGGAAGAGATATAGACGGGGGATGGGAGGAAGAAAAAAGAGACATGGCAAGAGAGGGGGGGGAGACAGTAAACTGGGAGTGAGGAAGGGAGAAGGAGAGAAAGAATGAGAGAGCCACTGAACAGAAGGGTGTTATATATGGTTAGGGTGACTAGGAGGAGAGGTAAATCCTACTCTGCTCCTCAGCGTGTAAAGCTGCCTTCATCTCTCCCATGGCCCCGCCAGGTTAAATGGAATGACCACTGCAGAACGTCATCCAAAACCTCCACTGTAACTTCCAATGTTACCTCCACACTTAGACAATCAATTATCTGACCTCATAAAGACACAGTGTTATGAAGAGCTGGGAGAGGAGGATATGGGAGGAGAGGGGAAGAGAGGTAGAGGGGTGGGGAAGTGGAGGAGAGGAGTAGAGGTGAGGGGAAGGGATGAGAGGAAAGGAGGATTATAAGAGAGGGGAGGAGAGATGGAGGGGAGGATAGGTGGAGGAGAGGGGAAGAGAGGTAGAGGGGTGGGGAAGTGGAGGAGAGGAGTAGAGGTGAGGGGAAGGGATGAGAGGAAAGGAGGATTATAAGAGAGGGGAGGAGAGATGGAGGAAAGGAGAGGGGAAGAGAGGTAGAGGGGTGGGGAGGTGGAGGAGAGGAGGAGAGGTGAGGGGAAGGGATGAGAGGAGAGGAGGATTATAAGAGAGGGGAGGAGAGGTAGAGGGGAGGATAGGTGGAGGAGAGGGGAAGAGAGGTAGAGGTGGGGAGGTGGAGGAGAGGGGAAGAGAGGTAGAGGTGGGGAGGTAGAGGAGAGGGGAAGGGATGAGAGGCAGATTATAAGTGAGGAAAGGAGAGGAGGTGGATTAGAGGAGAGGAGAGGACAAGAGGGGAGGGGATAAGACAAGAGTAGAAAAGGAGAGGAGGAGATGAGATGGGAGGGAGTGGAGGGGGAGATGAGGAACGAGGAGGTGAGGAGAGCGAGCAGGAGAGAGGGCAAGGATGGGGAGAGGTTAGAGTGGATGCTGAGGGAGAGGTAGAGAGGTGTGTGTGTGTGTCTGTGTATCTGTGTCTGTACGTGTAACCAACGGTGGTCACGCCAATCATATAATTTAATCACAGAGGCCTTGCCGACAAAACACTGCAGTAGTGTTTCCTCCGTCACACATACGCACGCACGCACGCACACACGCAAGCACGCACGCACACACGCAAGCACGCACGCACACACGCAAGCACGCACACACAGCACTCTTTATTTGAAGCCGAAACGTTTGCACCCTCTCACTCAGTATCAACTGGAGGTCTGCTGCCCGACTCGAGCTCGATGGGCCCCGATATTAGACATGGGGTTAGGCCCGGGTAGGGCCAGTTTTTTCATCAATAACTAGGGTACGGGCAGGGCTCGGGTATCACTAAATTGATCACTAACATGTTGAAGCTGAGCCATTTACGAGTGCCCTGCTGCGCAGTACAATCATATCTGATGAAGATGATAACATGGTGTCAGAGGGGGTGAGAGACAGATAGAGAGGAGCAGCTAATGGGTTTACTAACAGAGGAAGTTATTTCTGATTTCTGGGTTTCGGGCAGGGCTTTAAATTTGGCAATCGGACCTGGACATCGTGGGCATTGGTAAGACTAGGACTTAAAATTCATGCCTGTGCACGGCTCTAGTATCAACATATGTAGCCTACTTAAAAACCTAACTCCAAGTCTGAAATCACACATGCACACACACAGAGAGAGAGAGAGATAAATGGAGACAAGAATAACCCTATAAACTGGACAGTGTTGTGGTTTTCTGCGATGCCAAACTAGGCAAAGATACAGTAACAGCCATAATGAGAAATAAAGCTTTTTCTCAGAGTTAACATTTCAGATATTTTCTGACTAATCTCTCTGGTCCTGGTCCGCCCTTTATCCCTGCTTTCAGCCTGTCAATTAGAGAGGGAAACTGGTATTAATGCAACACCACGCCTGGCCTGCTCTCTCTAAACACATGCACCTGCGCACACACACACACAAACACACACCACTCTCAATACAGAACAGAAAACACAAAGGACTCTCCTTTAAAATACCTCATCCTTTCTGTCATCCCCCATTCTCTCCTTCATCCCTATCCCCTCTTCCACCTCATTTCACAAAATGGGTCTTCAGTCTCCTCTGTAATTTACTACTCCTCCTCTCCTCTCCTGTCTCCGTCCATTCCATCACTGCTCAGCTGCTTTCTTTTCCATTTGTGGCGAGGGTCAGAGTGTGTGTGGTGTGTCAGCTGTAGGGTCAGGTGACCAGATGGAATGTGGCCTGCCCAGCTGTGAGTGTGCTCATTCAGGGGTACAGTGGATGGGCAGTGATACATCGTGTGTGTGTGTGTGTGTGTGTGTGTGTGTGTGTGTGTGTGTGTGTGTGTGTGTGTGTGTGTGTGTGTGTGTGTGTCAGGCTCACGTGCTGAACATCAGTGCCTTGTTGGTGCGCCACAGAGAGAGTGCACTGCATAGTGCACTGCATGATGGGAAGGCGGGATGACAGCGGGAGGCTGATAGCAGGTTTAAAGGTCACGACACTCACTCAAACACTGTAACCCTTACCATTCTGAGTTAATCCCAACCTTAACCATTCTGAGTTAATGCCAACGTTAACCATTCTGAGTTAACACCAACCTTAACCATTCTGAGTTAATGCCTGAACTTAACCCTAACCTTAGAGTTAGTGTTTAAACAACAACTCAGCATTCTTTGTCCTCCAAACACGACGAGTTGAGTTTTTACCAAAAAGTTATATTTTGGTTTCATCTGACCATATGACATTCTCCCAATCTTTTTCTGGATCATCCAAATGCTCTCTAGCAAACTTCAGACGGGCTTGGACATGTACTGGCTTAAGCAGGGGGACACATCTGGCACTGCAGGATTTGAGTCCCTGGCGGCGTAGTGTGTTACTGATGGTAGGCTTTGTTACTTTGGTCCCAGCTCTCTGCAGGTCATTCACTAGGTCCCCCCGTGTGGTTCTGGGATTTTTGCTCACCGTTCTTGTGATCATTTTGACCCCACGGGGTGAGATCTTGCGTGAAGCCCCAGATCGAGGGAGATTATCAGTGGTCTTGTATGTCTTCCATTTCCTAATAATTGCTCCCACAGTTGATTTCTTCAAACCAAGCTGCTTACCTATTGCAGATTCAGTCTTCCCAGCCTGGTGCAGGTCTACAATTTAGTTTCTGGTGTCCTTTGACAGCTCTTTGGTCTTGGTCATAGTGGAGTTTGGAGTGTGACTGGTTGAGGTTGTGGACAGGTGTCTTTTATACTGATAACAAGTTCAAACAGGTGCCATTAATACAGTGGAGGACAGAGGAGCCTCTTAAAGAAGAAGTTACAGGTCTGTGAGAGCCAGAAATCTTGCTTGTTTGCAGGTGACCAAATACTTTGCAAATAAATTCATTAGAAATCCTACAATGTGATTTTCTGAATTTTTTTTCCTCATTTTGTCTGTCATAGTTGAAGTGTACCTATGATGAAAATTACAGGTCTCTCTCATCTTTTTAAGTGGGAGAACTTGCACAATTGGTGGCTGACTAAATACTTCTTTGCCCCACTGTACATGTTACAGAGATTGGATAAACAGCCTGAGAACTAATCAAAAGAAAATCTGCCAACTGCACCAAATCACAAGATGGCTTTCTGCCTGACAAATGATTGGCTATTACACACACAGGCTCTCACGCAAGCACACACGGTATAGCCCTATCAGCTGATGAGTCATTAATGTTCCTCAGCCTGTTGCTAATGTACACTCTGTGTGTGTGTGCGTGTGTTTGCGCCCGTGTGTGCGTGTGTGTGTGTGTGTGGCTAATGCAGTGTGTGTAGTGAGTTATGATTTGGCATACTCAAATTGATTACACATCAGAAATAGCTCAATCATGTAATTTGGTCCACCAACAGTCTTAAAATCATCTGGTCTGGGAAATAAGAATATGTGATGAAATATACTGCATGGACTATATGTGTAAGATGGAGCTCCCAAAAGTCCAAAATCAGATCTGAATTGACACCCTTTCTGTAGTGGACTACTTGCCACCCTTTGTGTAGTGGACTACTTGACACCCTTTGTGTAGTGGACTACTTGACACCCTTTCTGTAGTGGACTACTTGCCACCCTTTGTGTAGTGGACTACTTTTGTCCAGAGCCACATAGAACTCTGTCCAAAGATAGTGCACTACCTAGGGAATAGTGTGCTGTATTTGTGAGCAGCTCGCCTTCCCTTTCCTCTCTCAGTATTCAGTGGGTTCAGAGTGAGTTCAGTGCTCCATCAGAGATGGATCTGTGTGTATCTGAGTTCTCTGTGTGCCTCCAGGCAGAATACTCCTCCCTAGGCCAGACACGGAGGTGTTTCTGTGTCAACTATCACAACTCTCTTCAAAGCATACAAACCAGAGCCTTCAAGAGAATGTAGATATCTGTTCAATAGCAGGGAATGGTTTGGCTCATTTCACATTTCACGCATACACTATGATGGCTTTTAAACTGAATTGCAGTGGACTTGAATACTAAAAACACTTAACAAATGCTTTAACAGTCTATCATCAATACGTTTTAAAACCACTATTAGACTTTCAACTAATATTCCACAGTCTGGTTACAGGCTCTGGTTACAGACTCTGGTTACAGACTCTGGTTACAGACTCTGGTTACAGACTCTCGTTACAGACTCTCGTTACAGACTCTGGTTACAGACTCTGGTTACAGGCTCTGGTTACAGGCTCTGGTTACAGGCTCTGATTACAGGCTCAGGTTACAGGCTCAGGTTACAGGCTCAGGTTACAGGCTCTGGTTACAGGCTCTGGTTACAGACTCTGGTTACAGACTCTGGTTACAGACTCTGGTTACAGGCTCAGGTTACAGGCTCTGGTTACAGGCTCAGGTTACAGGCTCTGGTTACAGACTCTGGTTACAGGCTCTGGTTACAGGCTCTGGTTACAGGCTCTGGTTACAGACTCTGGTTACAGGCTCAGGTTACAGGCTCATGTTATAGACTCTGGTTACAGACTCTGGTTACAGGCTCAGGTTACAGGCTCTGGTTACAGGCTCAGGTTACAGGCTCTGGTTACAGACTCTGGTTACAGGCTCTGGTTACAGGCTCTGGTTACAGGCTCAGGTTACAGGCTCAGGTTACAGGCTCTGGTTATAGACTCTGGTTACAGGGAGTGGCTGGTGCATTATGTATAGACCCCACTAATGTGTCAGAGGGGGTGAGGTGAGGGAAAGAGGGATGGGATAGGATAGATTGAGGGAAAAGGAGTGAAGCGGAGAGGAGATGGGATGGTAAGATAGGGAAGAAGAGTTTGGGACAGAATGGAGCACTCTCCCCTGAGCCCCAAGGTAATAACCATCTGTTACACTGCTGTGTGTGTGTGTGTGTGTGTGTGTGTATGTGTGTGTGTGTGTGTGTGTGTGTGTGTGTGTGTGTGTGTGTGTGTGTGTGTGTGTGTGTGTGTGTGTGTGTGTGTGTGTGTGTGTGTGTGTGTGTGTGTGTCAGATGGGAGGTCAGGTGTCAGATCCCACAAGCTCTCTGAGAAATGAGCTCCTCATTGGCCATCACCCTGAGACACACAGAGACAAATCTCAGGCATGTATTATTGCGTTGTGCAAACAGAGAAGCTTATGGACCCTCTTCAGCTTGCTTATGGGGTATAGAGGATGCCACCGACTCTCCTGGACAAAGTGTACCGCCATCTTAACAAAGACAACTCATATATCAGGTTCGTATTCAGTGCCTTTAACACAGTGCCTTTAACACACCTTCAGTGCCTTTAACACAGTGCCTTTAACACACCTTCAGTGCCTTTAACACAGTGCCTTTAACACAGTGCCTTTAACACAGTGCCTTTAACACACCTTCAGTGCCTTTAACACAGTGCCTTTAACACACCTTCAGTGCCTTTAACACAGTGCCTTTAACACACCTTCAGTGCCTTTAACACAGTGCCTTTAACACACCTTCAGTGCCTTTAACACAGTGCCTTTAACACAGTGCCTTTAACACACCTTCCGTGCCTTTAACACAGTGCCTTTAACACACCTTCAGTGCCTTTAACACAGTGTCTTTAACACACCAGTGCCTTTAACACAGTGCCTTTAACACACCTTCAGTGCCTTTAACACAGTGCCTTTAACACACCTTCAACACAGTGCCTTTAACACACCTTCAGTGCCTTTAACACAGTGCCTTTAACACACCTTCAGTGCCTTTAACAGTGCCTTTAACACACCTTCAACACAGTGCCTTTAACACACCTTCAGTGCCTTTAACACAGTGCCTTTAACACACCTTCAGTGCCTTTAACACAGTGCCTTTAACACACCTTCAACACAGTGCCTTTAACACACCTTCAGTGCCTTTAACACAGTGCCTTTAACACACCTTCAGTGCCTTTAACACAGTGCCTTTAACACACCTTCAGTGCCTTTAACACAGTGCCTTTAACACACCTTCAGTGCCTTTAACACAGTGCCTTTAACACACCTTCAGTGCCTTTAACACAGTGCCTTTAACACACATTCAGTGTCTTTAACACAGTGCCTTTAACACACCTTCAGTGTCTTTAACACAGTGCCTTTAACACACCTTCAGTGCCTTTAACACAGTGCCTTTAACACACCTTCAGTGCCTTTAACACAGTGCCTTTAACACACCTTCAGTGCCTTTAACACAGTGCCTTTAACACACCTTCAGTGCCTTTAACACAGTGCCTTTAACACACCTTCAGTGTCTTTAACACAGTGCCTTTAACACACCTTCAGTGCCTTTAACACAGTGCCTTTAACACACCTTCAGTGCCGTTAACACAGTGCCTTTAACACACCTTCAGTGCCTTTAACACACCTGCTACGAATACGTCTTTGTGACTTAAATGTCAACACAGGCCTGGTGCTGTGGATCCGAGAGTTCCTGAGGGAATAAACCCAGAGGGTCAGTGTTAAAGACCCCCTGTCTGATCACCTTGTCCTGAACACAGGAGTCCTACAAGGTTGAGTCATGTCATCTCTCCTGTTCTCCGTATGCACTAATGAAATGGCGTGCAACTTTGTCAGGATCAAGAACAAAGTCCTGCTGGGCATTAAGAAGATAGAGACACGGGTTCATATCAAACATCTAATAATTTCTTTGCAGCAGTATGTAGAGATGGCCAAAATCTCCAAAACACATGCATTCAGTTTCCACTTTAAGAGGTCCATCTTTTACAATCAGGAGAAATGTCTCAAAAATGTTTTTTTTTTTTTTACAAATAATGTGTTATTAGATTCCTTCATTTTTACATTAGTAGAGGAACAGTATACCTTGTCGCAAACATCCGCCAATAACTCATCACTGATAGTGAGACAAACGTCCTTTTCACAGATTATTTTCAAAGGAGTACAGGAGGAGCTCCAGTCTATAGATGTATGAGGTTTAGCCTTTGATGGATTGTGCTGTAAACCTCACCTTGGAAGTGAAAGAGGAAAATGTCTAATTTGAAGATATTTTTTGGCACATTGAATTCTGTGCAGAGCTCTTGAAAGGAAGTCAGTGTAGTTGTGGTCTGATAAAACAGGTCTGAAAAGGCCCTGATCACTAGAGGATGCCAAAGATTAAAGTAATGTGTGATCTCATCATCTGCTGTTCGGATCTCCATGATTGTACACTCTGACTGCTCTTTTTTAAATTGGTAAGCAAGAAATCTGCTAGGTCTATTGCTATACTCATGGTATGGTATGCAATCTGCTAGGTCTATTGCTATACTCATGGTATGGTATGCAATCTGCTAGGTCTATTGCTATACTCATGGTATGGTATGCAATCTGCTAGGTCTATTGCTATACTCATGGTATGGTATGCAATCTGCTAGGTCTATTGCTATACTCATGGTATGGTATGCAATCTGCTAGGTCTATTGCTATACTCATGGTATGGTATGCAATCTGCTAGGTCTATTGCTATACTCATGGTATGGTATGCAATCTGCTAGGTCTATTGCTATACTCATGGTATGGTATGCAATCAGCTAGGTCTATTGCTATACTCATGGTATGGTATGCAGTCTGCTAGGTCTATTGCTATACTCATGGTATGGTATGCAATCTGCTAGGTCTATTGCTATACTCATGGTATGGTATGCAATCTGCTAGGTCTATTGCTATACTCATGGTATGGTATGCAATCTGCTAGGTCTATTGCTATACTCATGGTATGGTATGCAATCTGCTAGGTCTATTGCTATACTCATGGTATGGTATGCAATCTGCTAGGTCTATTGCTATACTCATGGTATGGTATGCAGTCTGCTAGGTCTATTGCTATATTCATGGTATGCAGTCTGCTAGGTCTATTGCTATACTCATGGTATGGTATGCAATCTGCTAGGTCTATTGCTATACTCAAGGTATGGTATGCAATCAGCTAAGTCTATTGCTATACTCATGGTATGGTATGCAGTCTGCTAGGTCTATTGCTATACTCATGGTATGGTATGCAATCAGCTAGGTCTATTGCTATACTCATGGTATGGTATGCAATCTGCTAGGTCTATTGCTATACTCAAGGTATGGTATGCAATCAGCTAGTGTCATAAGCGTCGTCTTGAAAATGACCGGACCGTAGTGAGCGTACATTTTTTAAATGTCGCCAATAAAACAATAAACAACAGAAACTAACGCAAAGCTCCGTCAGGCTATACAGTGGGGCAAAAAAGTATTTAGTCAGCCACCAATTGTGCAAGTTCTCCCACTTAAAAAGATGAGAGAGGCCTGTAATTTTCATCATAGGTACACTTCAACAAAAAAATCCAGAAAATCACATTGTAGGATTTTTTATGAATTTATTTGCAAATTATGGTGGAAAATAAGTATTTGGTCAATAACAAAAGTTTATCTCAATACTTTGTCATTGCCAACAAAGGGTATATAACAGAGGTCTTCACAAGGTTTTCACACACTGTTGCTGGTATTTTGGCCCATTCCTCCATGCAGATCTCCTCTAGAGCAGTGATGTTTTGGGGCTGTTGCTGAGCAACACAGACTTTCAACTCCCTCCAAATATTTTTTTATGGGGTTGAGATCTGGAGACTGGCTAGGCCACTCCAGGACCTTGAAATGCATCTTACAAAGCCACTCCTTCGTTGCCCGGGCGGTGTGTTTGGGATCATTGTCATGCTGAAATACCCAGCCACGTTTCATCTTCAATGCCCTTGCTGATGGAAGGAGGTTTTCACTCAAAATCTCACGATACATGGCCTCATTCATTCTTTCCTTTACACGGATCAGTCATCCTGGTCCCTTTGCAGAAAAACAGCCCCAAAGCATGATGTTTCCACCCCCATGCTTCACAGTAGGTATGGTGTTCTTTGGATACAACTCAGCATTCTTTGTCCTCCAAACACGACGAGTTGAGTTTTTACCAAAAAGTTATATTTTGGTTTCATCTGACCATATGACATTCTCCCAATCTTTTTCTGGATCATCCAAATGCTCTCTAGCAAACTTCAGACGGGCCTGGACATGTACTGGCTTAAGCAGGGGGACACATCTGGCACTGCAGGATTTGAGTCCCTGGCGGCGTAGTGTGTTACTGATGGTAGGCTTTGTTACTTTGGTCCCAGCTCTCTGCAGGTCATTCACTAGGTCCCCCCGTGTGGTTCTGGGATTTTTGCGATCTTGTGATCATTTTGATCCCACAGGGATCCCACAGGGTGAGATCTTGCGTGGAGTCCCAGATCGAGGGAGATTATTAGTGGTCTTGTATGTCTTCCATTTCCTAATAATTGCTCCAACAGTTGATTTCTTCAAACCAAGCTGCTTACCTATTGCAGATTCAGTCTTCCCAGTCTGGTGCAGGTCTACACTTTTGTTTCTGGTGTCCTTTGACAGCTCTTTGATCTTGGCCATAGTGGAGTGTGACTGTTTGAGGTTTTGGATTCGGGCCATGGATCATCACTGGAGGCCTTCTACGTGGAGCCAGAACAGGTCTCACCGGACTGAGGAGACGTACTGGAAGCCTGGTGCGTGGAGCTGCCACAGGGCTTACCAGGTTGGGGAGACATACTGGAGGCCTGGTACGTGGAATCGGAACAGGTCTCACCGGACTAGGGAGATGCACTGGAAGCCTGGTGACAAGAGGCGTGGCAGCAAGGAGCACCCTCCCACTGGGCCGTGGAGGTGCACTGGAGGTCTCAAGCGTAGAGCTTGCACGACCCGTCCTGGCTGGATGGTTACTTTCACCCGGCAAATGCGGGGCGCTAGCACAGGACAGGGTTGTGCAAACGCACCGGAGACACAGAGCCGGCTCAGGATATCCTGGGCCGAAGAGACGCACTGGAAGCCAGGCGCGCTGAGCCGGCACCATCTGTCCTGGCTGGATGCCCACTCTAGCCCATCCAATGTGGGGAGTAGAATATAGCGCACCGGGCTGTGAATGCACACTGGAGACATTGTGCGCTTCACCGCATAACACGGTGCCTGACCAGTACCACGCTTCCTACCATGAGCAAGGGGAGTTAGCTCTGCCAACCTCCCCGTGTGCCCCCCAAAAATGTTTTTTTGGAGTGGCCTCCCGGTCTTCCTTCCCAGCCGTGACCCTGTGTAAAGCTGGGCCGCTTTACTAGCTGTCTCCGCCTTCCTCGCTGCTTCCACCTGCTTCCACGGCAGGCGATCCTTTCCAGCCAGGATCTCCTCCCATGTCCAGGATTCCTTTCCTTCCAGGATGCCTTCTCATGTCCACTCTGTCTGCTCCTTGCTGCCACGCCTCTTGGTCCGTTTGTGGTGAGTTGTTCTGTCATGAGTGTCGTCTTGAAAATGACCGGACCAAGGTGCAGCGTGGTGAGCGTACATTTTTCTTTATTTTTAAATGTCGCCAACAAAACAAACAACAAAAACGAACGTGAAGCTCCGTCAGGCTATACATGCTAGAGGTCGACCAATTAATCGGGATGGCCGATTTATTTGGGCCGGTTTCAAGTTTTCATAACAATCGGAAATCGGTATTTTTGGACACCGATTTGGCCGATTTTATTTTTCTTCTATTTTGTATTTTTTTTACAACTTTATTTAACTAGACAAGTCAGTTAAGAACACATTCTTATTTTCAATGACGGCCTAGGAACGGTGGGTTAACTGCCTTGTTCAGGGGCAGAATGACAGATTTTTACCTTGTCAGCTCTGGGATTCAATCTTGCAACCTCACAGTTAACTAGTCCAACGCTCTAACCACCCGATTACATTGCACTCCACGAGGAGACTGCCTGTTACGCGAATGCAGTAAGAAGCCAAGGTAAGTTGCTAGCTAGCATTTCAACTTATCTTACAAAAAACAATCAATCAATCATAATCACAAGTTAACTACACATGGTTGATGATATTACGAGTTTATCTAGCGTGTCCTACGTTGCATATAATCGATGCGGTGCGTATTCGCGAAAAAGGACTATCTTGCTCCAATACACCTCTTCCCCCCAGTCCATACAGCATCTTAGCAGAGTCCTGGGGAAGATCCATGATGCAGGCCTCACGAGTAACCTCTTGAAGTGTGAGTGGGCAAAACAGGAGACAAAGTACCTGGATTACCAGCTGGGTAAGGGGGAAGTTCAGCCTCAGGTGGACAGAGTGGAGTCCATCAGGAACAGCCCTCAACCCTAGAACCAAGACACAGGTGAAGTCCTTCCTAGGTCTGTGGCAGGGTGGTACCGGAGATTCATTCCGCAGTTTTCAACCATGGCTGAACCTCTGACCAACCTCACTTCAAAGGTAGCCAGCAACCCTGTGAAGTGGACTGAGGAGTGTGAGAAAGCCTTCATGATACTGAAAAAATGACTGTGCTCATTCCCTGTTCTCCAGACCCCTGAATTTCAGAAGAGGTTTCTCGTGCAGGTGGACGCGTCGGCTGTGGGAATTGGAGCTGTACTGGCCCAAGAGGAGCCAGGAGAAGAGCTTCCTGTGCTGTACCTGAGTCGGAAGCTGTTGCCCAGGGAAACCAGGTATTCTACAATCGAAAAGGAGTGCCTGGCTATAAAGTGGGCCCTAAATAGCCTCTGTTACTACCTTCTTGGGAGGGAATTTGACCTGCACACGGACCACAGAGCACTGACCTGGATCCAGACAATGAAGGACCGGAATTCTCATCTGGCCAGGTAGTATCTAGAGCTCCAGCCCTTCAGGTTCTGTGTCCGTCACAAGGCAGGAAAAGAAAACGTCACAGCAGACTACCTATCAAGGCTCCTGAACCTGGTCGATTCAGGAGAGGAGGAAGGTAATGTGACGTAGAAGTCCGTCACTGGCCGCGGGCAGCATTTGGTACTTTAAGAGTGTAGGGGGCAGTATTTTGATGATTGGATGAAAAACGTACCCAAATTAAACTGCCTATTTCTCAGGCCCAGAATCTAGAATATGCATATAATTGTCAGATTTGGATAGAAACTCCTCTAAAGTTTCCAAAACTGTCAAAATATTGTCTGTGAGCATAACATAACTGATATTGCAGGTGAAAACCTGAGGAAAATCCAACCCGGAAGTTTTGTTTTTCCTGAAAGCTCTCTGTTCCATAGCCTGCCTTCGCTCCATTTAAAGGGATATCAACCAGATTCCACATGGTGTGAAAAATCTTTAGACATAGTTTCAGGCTTTTATTTTGAAAAATGAGCGAGAAAGATCACATCTCGTCATTGTATGGCTGGGAGCCAGCAGCGTTTTTTATGTGCAACAGCTTGAAGCAGACATATCTCTCTCTCTCCTATTGAAGAAGCTACAGTCCCAGTTGAAATATTATCGATTATATATTGTAAAAACAACCTCAGGGTTGATTATAAAAAAACGTTTGACATGTTTCTACGAACATTATGGATACTATTTGGAATATTCGTCTACAATGTCGTGACCGCTCGAGCCTGTGTATTTCAGAACATAACGCGCCAACCAAATGGAGGTATTTTGGATATTTAAAAAAAGTATTTATGGTACAAAAGGAACATTTATTGTGTAACTGGGATTCTTGTGAGTGCAAACATCCGAAGTTCATCAAAGGTAAGGGATTTATTTGATTGCTTTTCTGACTTTCGTGACCAATCTACTTGGCTGCTAGCTGTTTGTAATATTTTGTCTACTGAGAGAGATGCAGAGCTGGAGCAGAGCTGGAGGCAGCGAAAGCTGAGCGGCGGCGATATGAGGAGGCAGCACGGCAGTGCGACAGGTACGAGAGGCAGCCCCCACACAAGGTGTGGGGCTGAGCCAGGTAGCAGACCTGAGCTGACTCCTCGTGCTTATTATAAGCAGCGCGTTACTGGTCAGGCACTGTGTTATGCGGTTAAGCGCACGGTGTCGCAAGTACGTGCCCAAAGCCCGGTGCGCTATAGGGCAGCCCCCCGAGAGTGTCATGCGAGTGTGGGCATCCAGCCAGGGAGTGCTCCCCCACAGCCCGGTCCTTCAGGTGCCTCCTCCTAACATCAAGCCTCCTGGAGGTCTCCCCAGCCTGGTGGGTCCTGTGGCAGCCCCACACACCAGGCTGTCTCTCTGTCTCCTCCCTACAGGTGTTCCTGTCTGTCCAGAGCCGCCAGAGTCTCCCGTCTGTCATGAGCCGCCAGAGTCTCCCGTCTGTCATGAGCCGTCAGAGTCTCCCGTCTGTCATGAGCCGCCAGAGTCTCCCGTCTGTCATGAGCTGCCAGAGCCGCCAGTCTGCCAGGATATTCCAGAGCCGCCAGTCTTCCAGGATCTTCCAGAGCCGCCAGTCTGCCAGGATCTTCCAGAGCCGCCAGTCTGCCAGGATCTTCCAGAGCCGCCAGTCAGCCAGGATCTGCCAGAGCCGCCAGTCAGCCAGGATCTGCCAGAGCCGCCAATCAGCCAGGATCTGCCAGAGTCGTCAGCCAGTCTGGAGCTGCCCTTCAGTCCTGAGCTGCCCCTCAGTCCCGAGCTGCCCCTCAGTGGGGCCATTTAGCAAGGTCGCTGTGTTTAGGAGGCGGACAATGAGGCGGAGAAAGACTGTGGTGAAGTGGGGTCCACGTCCCGCGCCAGAGCCGCCACCGCGGACAGACGCCCACCCAGACCCTCCCCTATAGGTTAAGGTTTTGCGGCCGGAGTCCGCACCTTTGGGGGGGGGGGGGTACTGTCACGTTCTGACCTTTATTTCCGTTGTTTTGTCATTATTTAGTCAATCAGAGGCAGGTGTCATTAGTTGTCTCTGATTGAGAATCATACTTAGGTAGCCTGGGTTTCACTGTTTGTTTGTGGGTGTTTGTTTCCGGGTCTGTGTTTTTCACCACACGGTACTGTTTTGGGTTTCGTTCGTTCCACGTTTATTGTTTTTGTATTCAGTTGTGTTCATGTTAAGTATTTCTTATTAAAAGAACCATGGACACTTACCACGCCGCATATTGGTCCTCCGATCCTTCTCGCCTCTCCTCTTCAGACGAAGAGGAGGAAATCCCTTACACACACTAGCTGAATTTGCAGAGCTAGCGGGCAAACATGAACTATTAAGCTAGCTAGTACCTATTCCATTTATGTGTCTTCATCCAAAAATGGAATCTTTGCTATCGTCAGTTTATTCCAAGATCAGCATGCAGCTGTAGTGCTTTAAAGTCCCTGTGATCAGGTTAGAGATAAACTGAACTCCCAACTGAACAGAACTACACTCTCTTCTACCATTGTCTTAAATGTCTTTAATGGTCTCGTTGCAAAAGCTAAATTGTGACTATGGGACTTTGAAGCACATGTGTGCCGATCTTGGAGTAAACTGACGATAGCAAAGATTATAGCAAACACCACAGAAATGGAATTGGTGCTCGCTAGCAAATTCAGCTATTGTTGGAAGCCAGCCAATACGAAACAAACTATATTAAATGACAAAAGGTTGCAGCATATGTTGTGTAAATGGTGAACTCATACAGCTGTCAACTCGTCACTGCAATCCCTTTCACATTTGCTAGCTACCTTTTAGATCGAAGCCCATATAGAATGATAGAAGATAAGATGACATAAGCCCATCTCCTACTGTAAATAACCTACACAGTGTGTGTGTGTGTGTGTGTGTGTGTGTGTGTGTGTGTGTGTGTGTGTGTGTGTGTGTGTGTGTGTGTGTGTGTGTGTGTGTGTGCGCGCGCGCGCAGCTAGCCAGCCTGCCAGGTAGAACAATGTCAGAAAAAAGTAAAAAGACAGAGTATTTTTCAGTACACCAAAACGCAAAGCAAGAACCCTAGTAGCCTAAGACTAGTTGATAAAATGTTCATTAGAAAGAAGTGAAATGCTAATGGAATGTTTCACAATGATGTCATTAGGCAGATCAGGCAACAGAAGGCACACAGACAGCAGAGCTGGGGACAGATGGGCAGGGACAGACTGGCAGGGACAGATGGGCAGGGACAGACTGGCAGGGACAGATGGGCAGAGACAGACTGGCAGGGACAGACTGGCAGGGACAGGGAGTCTCAGGTAAGTTTGTTGAGTCTTTGTTTGGCAACATTATGAAAGGTTCTGCATTTTTTAGACTTGTAAAATAGGGAAATAATTGGAAAATGCCATGGATAACCCCACTCTCAACTTAAACTGGTGACTGAACTAAGATTTGTTTAAGGCAATGGTATCGCTGTTGTGATTAATTGTGTAGTTTTGGGTACTGGTAGTTAGGAGTACAGCAAACACCTTATTTATTTTCTAGGAGACTGAGGCAGTGAGTGTGGTGAAAGGGGAAGAGCCAAGGAGAGAGACTTCAGAGGACAGTGTCACAGCCACGGCAGGACCAGGTGTCGACCTTGCTGCCAGCAGCACCAGTATAGGGGACAGTGGCACAGCCACGGCAGGACCAGGTGTCAACCTTGTTGCCAGCAGCACCAGTATAGGGGACAGTGGCACAGCCACGTCAGGACCAGGTGTCAACCTTGTTGCCAGCAGCACCAGTATAGGGGACAGTGGCACAGCATTGTCCAGTTACCTCAGTGATGGCACAAAACCATATCAGCCACACCCACAATTTATAGAACCACAAACTCTTCAAGAGAGTTCAAGAGAGTTTCAAGAGAGATGGTTTGGCGATTTCCCCTGGCTACATTATAATCCATCAGTAAAAGGAGTGTTGTGTTTTCACTGTAGCCAAGGGTTTTCAAGCCAGCCATCTTTTGCCTAAACAGCGGATGCTGCCTTCATTAGTGCAGGATTTAGGAACTGGAGAAAAGCCATTGTAAAATTCACAGCACATACAAACTGCCAAAACCACCGCCACTGTGTAACTGTAACAGCACACCAGCTAAATCCAATCAGTGTCCAGTTATCCAGCGCATGGGGTAAACAGCAGAAATGACGAAAGCTACCTTGCACTGTATGAGAAAGCAACAACATTGATTGAATCCATTGAGACACACTCAAGACGATTTGCTGGCAAAGCAGTGGATCACTATAGGGCAGAATTTTTTTAAGTGTTCGATGGTGTGGAAGTTCAGTTTGGCGACTGTTTTGACCAGGACAGTCTAAACATTCTGCAGAAGTTGGAAAGAGTGCTTTTCATGGGAGAGTTAGAAGAGTCTCTAGATCAGTACCCTGAGCTAAACATAGATTCTCTTTCAGTGCAGTTGCCTCTCTTTCGCAAACAAATACCCCTGTAGCAGCAGTTGAGAGGCAGCAGAGGTCCTCAGGAGGCTTCCAGTGAAGGTGCAGGGGTTGGTTGACAAAGTTGAGGTGCTGATCAGAATTTTGGCTGTAATGTACATAAAGACAGGCTGGACAGTCTTGAGGGAAAATATCTGCCAGCAATTTGTTGGATCCATTGAAACCCTCAAAGATATGTTTGGTTCTTTTGTTCTGTAGTGTGTATAGCAGTGGTACTCAAACTTTCTTGAGTACTGGAACCCCTGCATATTTTGAGGAAAGGCAGGAAAGGTTTTGAGTGGTCCTCAGGGACCTACACCCCCTCTATATTATATGTAAAGTTACTGGAATCCTTGTGCTGCTGAATACGTTCATCATTTTTATTTCATGGACCCCTTACCATTACACCAGGGACCCCTAGGGGTCCACCTACCCTGTTTGAGGACCCCTGGTGTATAGTATGAGATTTGTTATTTTGTTTAGTAGTTTTTAGTACATGATAGTACACTTACTAATTATTTATTTTATTTTATTTAAAATTGCATACTTTGTGACATACTTGTCTATAACTGTTTTTTTTAACATTTATTTGACCTTAATTTAACTAGGCAAGTCAGTTAAGAACAAATTCTTATTTTCAATGACGGCCTAGGAACAGTGGGTTAACTGCCTGTTCAGGGGCAGAAGAGTTGAGACACTGACTGAACAATAACTAAGTATTTCTGAAGGATATTTTGGTTGATTTGTTTGGGTTTTTCATTGAAGTAGTTATCTTGCTTTTAGAACTGTACTTATTCTGAGCGTTTTGTTCTTGTAAAGATGTTGTAATAGACTCAAACCAGTGGCACATATTTAATGACTATATAAATGAATGAGAAAAAGTTCAATAAAAAGGACAGTTCAGTGCGTAGACCAACTTTGTGATGGTTCTCAATGGAGATTCTTTGAGATGAGATCGCACCATGTTCATTGTATTTATGAAAACTACACCCATACAGTGTACAGTACCATTACCACCTACTGGCCTTGCTTGGTATTGCTGGTTGTAAATACAAATACCTGCATACATACTGGACTGATACGGAACACCGCTATAACTATTATTAGTAGCAGTATTATAATAATTTAAACATTTTAACAAGTTGGGACAACCCTTCAGTTAACTACTGTACCTATCAACTATCCAGTAATAGTAATTATGGTTCCTCAATATACATTTAACATATTACAACGTAGGCTGTGTTACAGCACTACTTTTGGTGTCCCCCTCAGGAATTGCTCTTGAGAAAATGTCATGTAATTGTCCCCTCCAAAGTTGATATCAGATTTTTCCCCCTGGCCTCTACTGATTTGAAATATGAGAAATACACCTGTCCCATTCAAGCGCTGCAGAGTTTAGCATGTCCCACCCAAGCTCTGCAGAGTTTAGCATGTCCCACCCAAGCTATGCTGAGGTTAGCATGTCCTACCCAAGCGCTGCAGAGTTTAGCATGTCCCACCCAAGCTCTGCAGAGTTTAGCATGTCCCACCCAAGCTATGCTGAGGTTAGCATGTCCTACCCAAGCTCTGCGGAGTTTAGCATGTCTCACCCAAGCTATGCGGAGGTTAGCATGTCCTACCCATGCTCTGCGGAGTTTAGCATGTCCCACCCAAGTTCTGAGGAGTTCAACATGTCTCACCCAAGCTCAGCAGAGTTTAGCATGTCCCACCCAAGCTCTACAGAGTTTAGCATGCCCCACCCAAGCTCTGCGGAGGTTAGCATGTCCCACCCAAGCTCTGCGGAGGTTAGCATGTCCCACCCAAGCTCTGCGGAGGTTAGCATGTCCCACCCAAGCTCTGCGGAGGTTAGCATGTCCCACCCAAGCTCTGCGGAGGTTAGCATGTCCCACCCAAGCTCTGCAGAGGTTAGCATGTCCCACCCAAGCTCTGCGGAGGTTAGCATGTTCGGCATCACAGAGGTGTGTCTCTTGTATTAGAGCAAGGCTTTTTCCTTTTTGAGAGCACATATTTTTCTGTTTTATTACATGACCTGGACCATGGCAGTTCCATGTCAGTAGATTTAAGGTACTAGTCAAAGGCATCGAACAGTAATGGAACTGTAGTGTAAGTCATCTCTGGGTATAGGTGGATAATAGTTACAGCTGTGATCACATAAGTCAAAAGAAACAGTATATATTAAATAATCTCTGAACACCCCAGCCGAGTTCCCAAACAACTCGACATATCCTGTTGGATCTGTTAACCCAATGCTCAGTCACAATTCTGTGTTCCCAAAAAACAAGAACAGTTCGCAACTCACAACGTCTCCCGAGACAACAGTAAAACAGAGAGGGAGAAATGAGGTAAATAAAATCAATAGCCCAGCCTACAAATACATCCCTCAGAGGACATAGGCCTAATCATTTGGACTAAATAAAACAGAAATGAGGGAGCAAATCCCTAAGAGGGATCTATACAATGACTTGTTTGTTATTATTAAACCTAAATATCAACAGGATAAGGCGGTCATAACCATAGGAATAAAATTGACACACTGATATTCTCATTAGGTTTCACAGATCGCTAGGAGTGGTGGGTGTGGAGTCAGAGAGCAGTGCTTCCAATGAATATGTTTTATTCAGCTGGGTCCAGCCAACAACCAGGCAAAGTGACCAATAAACCGATAAATCAAATCAAATCAAATGTATTTATATAGCCCTTCGTACATCAGCTGATATCTCAAAGTGCTGTACAGAAACCCAGCCTAAAACCCCAAACAGCAAGCAATGCAGGTGTAGAAGCACGGTGGCTAGGAAAAACTCCCTAGAAAGGCCAAAACCTAGGAAGAAACCTAGAGAGTAACCAGGCTATGTGGGGTGGCCAGTCCTCTTCTGGCTGTGCCGGGTGGAGATTATAACAGAAATAATAAGGCAGAACAGTTGAAACTGGAGCAGCAGCATGGCCAGGTGGACTGGGGACAGCAAGGAGTCATCATGTCAGGTAGTCCTGAGGCATGGTCCTAGGGCTCAGGTCCTCCGTGAGAGAGAAAGAAAGAGAGAAAGAGAGAATTATAGAGAGCACACTTAAATTCACACAGGACACCGAATAGGACAGGAGAAGTACTCCAGATATGACAAACTGACCCTAGCCCCCCGACACATAAACTACTGCAGCATAAATACTGGAGGCTGAGGCAGGAGGGGTCAGGAGACACTGTGGCCCCATCCGAGGACACCCCCGGACAGGGCCAAACAGGAAGGATATAACCCCACCCACTTTGCCAAAGCACAGCCCCCACACCACTAGAGGGATATCTTCAACCACCAACTTACCATCCTGAGACAAGGCTGAGCCCACAAAGATTTCTGCCACGGCACAACCCAGGGGGGGGGGGGGGGGGGGGCGCCAACCCAGACAAGATGATCACATCAGTGACTCAACCCACTCAGGTGACGCACGCCTCCCAGGGACGGTATGAGAGAGCCCCAGTAAGCCAGTGACTCAGCCCCTGTAATAGGGTTAGAGGCAGAAAATCCCAGTGGAAAGAGGGGAACCGGCCAGGCAGAGACAGCAAGGGCGGTTCGTTGCTCCAGAGCCTTTCCGTTCACCTTCCCACTCCTGGGCCAGACTACACTCAATCATATGACCCACTGAAGAGATGATTCTTCAGTAAAGACTTAAAGGTTGAGACCAAGTTTGCGTCTCTGACATGGGTAGGCAGACCGTTCCATAAAAATGGAGCTCTATAGGAGAAAGCACTGCCTCCAGCTGTTTGCTTAGAAATTCTAGGGACATTTAGGAGGCCTGCGTCTTGTGACCGTAGCGTACGTGTAGGTATGTACGGCAGGACCAAATCAGAGAGATAGGTAGGAGCAAGCCCATGTAATGCTTTGTAGGTTAGCAGTAAAACCTTGAAATCAGTCCTTGCTTTGACAGGAAGCCAGTGTAGGGAGGCTAGCACTGGAGTAATATGATCAAATTTTTGGGTTCTAGTCAAGATTCTAGCAGCCGTATTTAGCACTAACTGAAGTTTATTTAGTGCTTTATCCGGGTAGCCGGAAAGTAGAGCATTGCAGTAGTCTAACCTAGAAGTGACAAAAGCATGGATTAATTTTTCTGCATCATTTTTGGACAGAAAGTTTCTGATTTTTGCAATGTTACGTAGATGGAAAAAAGCTGTCCTTGAAATGGTCTTGATATGTTCTTCAAAAGAGAGATCAGGGTCCAGGGTAACGCCGAGGTCCTTCACAGTTTTATTTGAGACGACTGTACAACCATTTAGATTAATTGTCAGATTCAACAGAAGATCTCTTTGTTTCTTGAGACCTAGAACAAGCATCTCTGTTTTGTCCGAGTTTAAAAGTAGAAAGTTTGCAGCCATCCACTTCCTTATGTCTGAAACACATGCTTCTAGCGAGGGCAATTTTGGGGCTTCACCATGTTTCATTGAAATGTACAATAGTGGTCCTAAAACGGAACCTTGAGGAACACCAAAATTTACAGTTGATCTGTCAGAGGACAAACCATTCACAGTGACAAACTGATATCTTTCCGACAGATAAGATCTAAACCAGGCCAGAACTTGTCCGTGTAGACCAATTTGGGTTTCCAATCTCTCCAAAAGAATGTGGTGATAAGTCCCCCAACCAGGGAAAATAACGGACAGCAAACACGTAAGAGCAAAACAATAATACACCACTGACATAAAGGATAAGTCCGCACAAAAGCAGGTGGGACATGGGAGTTTAAATAGCCCTTAACTTCTTGGTGACAGGGGGCAGTATTTTCACGTCCGGATGAAATGCATGCCCAAATTCAACTGCCTGCTACTCATCCCCAGAAGATACGATATGCATATTATTAGTCGATTTGAATAGAAAACACTCTGAAGTTTCTAAAACTGTTTGAATCATGTCTGTGAGTATAACAGAACTTATTTAGCAGGCGAAACCCAGAGGACAAACCATTCAGATTGTTTTTTTTCGAGGTCACTCTCTTTTCAATGCGATTTCATTGGGAATCCAGATTTCCAAATGACCTTCTTGAAGTTCCTATCGCTTCCACTGGATGTCAACAGTGTTTAGAATTTGATTGAAGTTATTCCTTTGTGTAATGAAGAAGTACGGCCATCTTGAACGAAGATCACTTGAAGTGTACTGTTAGATAGAGGTGCGTGACCAGAAAGCATGTTTCAGTTTGTTTTCTTCCTGTATTGAACACAGATCATCCCATCTTCAATTTTATCGATTATTTATGTTAAAAATTACCTAAAGTTGTATTACAAACATAGTTTGAAATGTTTTGGCAAAGTTTACAGGTAACGTTTGAGATATTTTGTATTCACGTTGCTCAAGTTGGAACCAGTGTTTTTCTGGATCAAACACACCAAATAAATGGACATAGTGGATATAAATCGACAGAATTAATTGAGCAAAAGGACCATTTGTGATATTTATGGGGCATATTGGAGTGCCAACAAAAGAAGCTTGTCAAAGATAAGGCATGAATTATATTTTTATTTCTGCGTTTTGTGTCGTTTGTGTCGTTTTGTGTCGCGCCTGCAGGGTTGAAATATGCTTTCTCTTTTGTTCACGGAGGTGCTATCCTCAGATAATAGCATCGTTTGCTTTCGCCGAAAAGCCTTTTTGAAGTCTGACATGTTGGCTGGATTCACAACAAGTGTAGCTTTAATTTTCTATCTTGCATGTGTGATTTAATGAAAGTTAGATTTTTATAGTAATTTATTTGAATTTGGCGCTCTGCATTTTCCCTGGCTTTTGGCCAGGTGGGACGCTAGCTTCACACATATCCCAGAGAGGTTAATTAACAACAAATAAGATACAGCTGAAAACGATCAAGACAAAACCAACAGAAAAGAAAAAGGAATCGGTGGCAGCTAGTAGACCGGTGACGACGACCGCCGAGCGCCGCCCGAACAGGGAGAGGAGCTACCTTCGGTGGAAGTCGTGACAGTACCCCCCCCCCCTGACGCCGGCCTCGAGGACGACCCGGAGGGCGAGGCACAGGGCGATCTGGATGGAGGCGGTGGAAATCACTAAACAGTGATGGATCCAAGATGTCCTCCATCGGTACCCAGCACCTCTCCTCTGGACCGTACCCCTCCCAATCCACGAGGTACTGCAGGCCCCTCACCTGGCGTCTAGACTCCAGGATGGAACGTACCATGTACGCCGGGGGCCCCTCGATGTCCAGAGGGGTCGGAGGGACCTCTCTCCACCTGCCCATTGCTCTCGGGGTGAAAAACTGAGGTCAGGCTGATCGAGACCCCCAGACGCTACATGAACGCCCTCAGGGCCGTAGGGAGACCGGGCAACAGGAGGAGACGGCAGGACGTCGAAAACCGATGCACAACAACCAGGATCGTGGTGTTCCCCTGAGACGGGGGAAGGTTAGTGAGGAAGTCCACCGACAGATGTGACCAAGGCCGTTGAGGAACGGGGAGGGGCTGTAACTTCCCTCTAGGCAGGTGTCTAGGAGCCTTACTCTGAGCGCACACCGAACAGGAGGATACATAAAACATCACATCCTTCGCTAAAGTGGGCCCCCAGTACTTCCCCCTAAGACCCCGCACCGTCCTCTCAATTCCCGGATGACCCGAGGAGTGTAGCGTGTGGGCCCACCGGATCAATTTGTCACGAACACCAAGCGGTACGCACTTCCGGCCCGCTGGACACTGTGGTGGCGCGGGTTCTAACCGTGATGTCCGCTCGGTGTCCTTGTCCACCTCCCATACCACCGGTGCCACCAGACATGAGGCCGGATGTATGGGAGTAGGATCGATGGACCGCTCCTCGGTATCAGAGACGGGACAGCGCGTCGGCCTTAGTGTTAAGGGAACCTTGGCCCACCTTGCCTGGCGAGGATTCAGTCTCCTCGCTGCCCGAATGTACTCCAGATTACAGATGAGAAAGGGTGATTAGCCCTCTCAAGCCTATGTTTCCACACCTTCAGAGCTTATACCACAGCCAGCAACTCCCGGTCACCCACGTCATAGTTTCGCTCCTCTGGACTGAGCTTCCTCTGAAAAAAGCGCAGGGGCAAAGCTTCGGTGGCGTGCCCGAGTGCTGTGATAGCACGGCTCCAACCCCAGCCTTCAACACGTCCTCCTCCACTATGAATGCCAAAGAGGGGTCCGGATGAGCCAATACGGCAGCATCGGTAAACAGCACCTTCAGACGACTAAAAGCTCTGCCCGCCTCCGATGACCACCGCAAACGCACCGGCCCCCCCTTCAGCAGTGAGGGAATGGGAGCAGCCACCTAGCCAAAACCCAGAATAAACCTCTGGTAGTAATTGGCAAACCCTAAGAACCACTGCACCTCCTTTACCGTGTTTGGAGTCTGCCAATTACGCATGGCTGCAACGCGGTCACACTCCATCACCACCCCAGATGTGGAAATGCGGTACCCCAGGAAAGAGACGGCTTGTTTGGAGAACACACATTTCTCAGCCTTGACGTACAGGTCATGCTCCAGCAGTCGCCCAAGTACCCTTGCGTACCAGCGACACATGAGTGTGGCGGGATAAATCAGAATGTCATCGATGTAAACCACCACACCTTTCCCGTGCAGGTCTCTGAGAATCTTGTCTACGAAGGATTGAAAGAGGGCTGGAACATTCTTCAACCCATACGGCATGACGAGGTACTCATAGTGGCCTGATGTGGTACTAAACGCGGTCTTCCACTCATCTCCCTCCCGGATACGCACCAAGTTATACGCGCTCCCGAGGTCCAGTTTTGTGAAAAAGTGCGCTCCGTGAAATGATTCCACCGCAGTAGCGATGAGAGGTAGCGGATAACTGAACCCCACTGTGATGGAATTTAGACCTCTATAATCAATGCACAAAAAATAAACTTGAGGAGACGGGTGACGTGGAGGGCCGAATGTACCCCTGCCTCAGAGATTCAGAGACATATGTCTCCATAGCCACTGTCTCCTCCTGTGACAGCGGGTACACGTGACTCCTGGGAAGTGCAGCGTTTTCCTGGGGTTTTATCGCGCAATCCCCTCGTCGATTGAGGTGGTAATTGGGTCGCCTTCTTTTTACAGAAAGCGATAATCAAATCGGCATATTCTGAGGGAATGCGCACAGTGGAAACCTGGTCTGGACTCTCCACCGTCGTTGCACGGATGGAAACTCCTTGAACACTCCTCTGACCATCCCTTTAGAGCCCCCTGTCTCCATGAAATCCTAGGATTGTGAATTGCCAGCCAGGGAATCCCCAGCACCACTGGAAATGCAGGAGAATCAATGAGGAAGAGACTAATCCGCTTCTTATGACCCGTTATCATGTCCAGTTGAACCTTGGCCTCCCTGACCAGCCCTGACCCTAATGGTCGACAATCTAGGGAGTGCACGGGGAAGGGTTGGCATATCTGCACCAACGGAATCCCTAACCTATGAGCGAACCCGTGGTCAATAAAACTCCCAGCTGCCCCTGAATCGAATAGCGCCTCATGCTGGAAAGAAGGGGAAAACTCGGGAAAATAAATGAGTACAAACATATGACCACTGGGATTCTCTGCCTCTAACCCTATTACAGAGTCACTGGCTTACTGGTGCTCTTTCATGCCGTCCCTAGGAGGGGTGAGTCACTTGAGTGGGTTGAGTCACTGACGTGATCTTCCTGTCTGGGTTGGCGCCAGACAGGAAGATCCATGTCAATCCGACTGGACAACCTGCTAGCGGGCGTCCAGAGTGGGTCCTGTTTGTTCCACCTCCCAGCACTCCCGCTCCAACACCCATGGAGTTAGGGGGTGCTGCATCTAGGGGAACTGGAGGAGGAGTCTCCTCTTGCACCAGTTGTGGTCGGAGATGGAACACTGCCGACGGGTCCTGGAGGAGCTCATCTGGGAGTCGAGAGGGCAGGCAGAGCACTGCTCGGACACCCCAGGTGAGTCAGCACCAGACTCACCCAGAGCTCCCTGTTGGTCAAATCAAATTTCAAATCAAATGTATTTATATAGCCCTTCTTACATCAGCTGATATCTCAAAGTGCTGTACAGAAACCCAGGTGGCAGCTAGTAGACCAGTGACGACGACCGCCGAGCACCGCCCGAACAGGGAGAGGAGCTACATTTGGTGGAATTCGTGACATTAGGTCTGTAGATGTGTCGTAATCGACAGGCTATCAATCGTGAAGGCCTATGTGAAAATTATGAATACAAATTTTAAAAAGTAGGCTATGGGCCTAATATAAATTGACAGTATCAGATCACTTTGTCTGCCAATTAGCCTATATGTTCTACAGACACGATAACAGGCTGTAAATTGTTCATTTTCTCACTTGACATAAAAGTAGGCTAAAACGTTAGGACTAGGTTAGGCTATAGGGTCTATCCCTCTCTCAGCTATAACGTTAGGACTAGGTTAGACTATAGGGTCTATCCCTCTCTCAGCTAAAACGTTAGTAGGTCTAGGTTAGGCTATAGGGTCTATCCCTTTCTCAGCTATAACATTAGGACTAGGTTAGGCTATAGGGCCTATCCCTCTCTCAGCTAAAACATTAGGACTAGGTTAGGCTATAGGGTCTATCCCTCTCTCGGCTATAACGTTAGTAGGTCTAGGTTAGGCTATAGGGTCTATCCCTCTCTCAGCTATAACGTTAGGCTATAGGGTCTATCCCTCGCTCAGCTATAACGTTAGTAGGACTAGGTTAGGCTATAGGGTCTATCCCTCTCTCAGCTATTATGTTAGGACTAGGTTAGACTATAGGGTCTATCCCTCTCTCAGCTATAACGTTAGTAGGTCTAGGTTAGGCTATAGGGTCTATCCCTCTCTCAGCTATAACGTTAGGACTAGGTTAGGCTATAGGGTCTATCCCTCTCTCAGCTAAAACATTAGGACTAGGTTAGGCTATAGGGTCTATCCCTCTCTCAGCTATAACATTAGGACTAGGTTAGACTATAGGGCCTATCCCTCTCTCAGCTAAAACATTAGGACTAGGTTGGGCTATAGGGTCTATCCCTCTCTCAGCTATAACGTTAGTAGGTCTAGGTTAGGCTATAGGGTCTATCCCTCTTTCAGCTAAAACGTTAGGACTAGGTTAGGCTATAGGGTCTATCCCTCTCTCAACTGAAACATTAGTTGTTCTAGGTTAGGCTATAGGGTCTATCCCTTTCTCAGCTATAACATTAGGACTAGGTTAGACTATAGGGTCAATCCCTCTCTCAGCTATAACGTTAGTAGGTCTAGGTTAGGCTATAGGGTCTATCCCTCTCTCAGCTATAACATTAGGACTAGGTTAGACTATAGGGTATATCCCTCTCTCAGCTATAACATTAGGTCTAGGTTATACTATAGGGTCTATCCCTCTCAGCTATAACATTAGGACTAGGTTAGACTATAGGGTCTATCCTTCTCTCAGCTAAAACGTTAGTTGTTCTAGGTTAGGCTATAGGGTCTATCCCTTTCTCAGCTATAACATTAGGACTAGGTTAGACTATAGGGTCTATCCCTCTCTCAGCTATAACGTTAGGACTAGGTTAGGCTATAGGGTCTATCCCTCTCTCGGCTATAACGTTAGGACTAGGTTAGGCTATAGGGTCTATCCCTCTCTCAGCTATAACGTTAGGACTAGGTTAGGCTATAGGGTCTATCCCTCTCTCGGCTATAACGTTAGTAGGTCTAGGTTAGGCTATAGGGTCTATCCCTCTCTCAGCTATAACGTTAGGCTATAGGGTCTATCCCCCTCTCAGCTATAACGTTAGTAGGACTAGGTTAGGCTATAGGGTCTATCCCTCGCTCAGCTATAACGTTAGTAGGACTAGGTTAGGCTATAGGGTCTATCCCTCTCTCAGCTATAACATTAGGACTAGGTTAGACTATAGGGTCTATCCCTCTCTCAGCTATAACGTTAGTAGGACTAGGTTAGGCTATAGGGTCTATCCCTCTCTCAGCTATAAATGGAAATTACTTGTGCATTGCAGTTATCTCATTCAAGGGTCACTTGATCTTTTTAATGTAAGCCAAAGACAATTTTCCATTCTTTGCAAATTTTATGTACAATAATATTTTCTAGTCTAATATTTTCATCTAATGCCTTCAGCTCTGTGGTGCTCTCTCTCTCTGTCACCGTTTCACCTTCTCCCTGGTTGATCGGCTTAGCACGCACGCACAAACGCACGCACGCACACACACACACAGAGTGAGTGCTAGACAGCCCTCTAGGACCTGCATGTCTGAGTGTGAGGAGAAGTAACTGTGTGATGACAGTGTGACAGACACATGATATGACTGGTCCTGAATAACCCCTCTCCTATCACTTCACATTCCTCTCCCTCTCTCTCTCTTTGTGTGTGGCGAAATATGTACTGAGAAATGGGATATACAGGCGTGTGTGTGTGTGTGAGAGAGAGAGAGAGAGAGAGAGAGATCATTTTATGGGTATAGCCTTGTATTTAGCCTTGTCTGACCTCCAAAGCCTGTCTTCTTCATGAAGAGATGAGCTCCAGACAGGCCCAGCTCAGACCTCACTCTCCCCAGTTTAGAACAGCTGATCCTGGGCTTGTTCCTGCCCCCAGGCCGGCCTGCCAACCTGGCTCTCCATGTATGGCTCTGTGTGTATGAGCTAATCTGCATGGAGACCGGGTCTCATCTGTAAAAGGGATTACCATGTAACGGCTATTACTATGCCTCTGCTGCTGCCACCGGGGAGATTACTCTCTCACTTATTCCCATTATTTCTCTCTCTCTTCCTCTGTCTAGGCATCTCTCTCTCTCTCTCTCTTCCTCTGTCTAGGCATCTCTCTCTCTCTCTCTCTTCCTCTGTCTAGGCATCTCTCTCTCTCTCTCGCTCTCTCTTCCTCTGTCTAGGCATCTCTCTCTCTCTCTCTCTCTCTCTCTCTCTCTCTCTCTCTCTCTCTGGAATCAGAGGTTCATTGTCAGTACTGACTTTATAACATCAGAACATTAATTAAAACATTGTTTGTGTGACAGATAAACGTAATGAGAACTTTAGGATGTCATTTTGGATGTAGACTGTACCCTTCCTAACACTTCCATCATGATAGCCAGTTATTGCTTATAGATACGATCACCAGTGATAAAAAGTTAATAGATATACAGTACTTACAATCAATCTTTAGTGTGTCACCGTTCAAAATGATATTGAGCTCGGTATGGTGGGGATTTTAGGTCAATTTAGAGGTTTTCGGGACATGTCAAGGTGACACAGCTGTGAATATTAATATGAGTCCCTCTTGGAGAGAGACAGGTGTTTGTTCAGACAAATGAATACGCGATTATTTCTCAAACCTTCCTCCTTCCACCTGTAGCTTCCCAAGGTGCACCTCTCTAATTCAGCGTGCCTGCACTCGTTTACTCCTAACGAATTGACTAATGAGTTTCTGCCTCTAAGACCCTCCCCCTGCTTCCTCCCTCCCTCCCCTCTGCAATTCACATCTCTCCTCTCTTACCTTCACGCCTCTAAAGTAAAACGATGGCTGCATCCCCTCGAGTCCCAGGGAGCTGCTTATCTACACACACACATACACACACACACACACACACCTCTTGTCTCACTTAGTATTCAACAGCAGCTCCTGCGTTCTCCTCTGTCATTTAAATTCCAATCTCTTCTCACAGCTAAGTATCAGACTGTAGCAGGAGGTGGTAAATCTGAGAGCAGTGCAGAAAGAGTCACAGAGAGTTATAGTATCTCACACACCCTGAGAGAGTCACAGAGACTTATAGTATCTCACACACCCTGAGAGAGTCACAGAGAGTTATAGTATCTCACACCCTGAGAGAGTCACAGAGAGTTATATAATCTCACACCTTGAGAGAGTCCGAGTTATAGAATCTCACACCCTGAAAGAGACACAGAGAGTTATAGTATCTCACACACCCTGAGAGAGTCACAGAGAGTTATATAATCTCACACCCTGAGAGAGTCACAGAGTTATAGAATCTCACACCCTGAGAGTTATATTATCTCTCACACCCTGAAAGAATCACAGAGAGTTATAGTACCTCACACCCTGAGAGAGTCACAGAGAGTTATATTATCTCTCACACCCTGAGAGAATCACAGAGAGCTATAGTACCTCACACCCTGAGAGAGTCACAGAGTTATATTATCTCACACCCTGAGAGAGTCAGAGAGAGTTATAGAATCTCACACCCTGAGAGAGTCACAGAGAGTTATAGATATGCAGGAAGAAAGTTGTTTACCCTAAAGACATCCATTTTATTAAAGTGACAGTTGGTCTCGTCTCTCCCACACTGGGCCAAAGTGGGATATTTTCTGCCTATCTAATGTATAGGACATTTATACTGGAACACACTGAACGACTCAACAGTAGGATTATAACTAATATATTAGCCCTGTGGAAAGAGGAACAATAGAGGGAGAAATAAGGGGTGACTTTCTTTCTGCTTTCTTGGTACTTCTCTCTTGGCTTATAGTATATCTCTCTTTCTCCATCTCAATCTCTCTCCATCTCCCTCTCTTTCTATTTTACTCCATCTCAATCTCTCTCCATCTCTCTCTATTTCTATCTTACTCCATCTCAATCTCTCTCCATCTCTCTCTATTTCTATCTTACTCCATCTCAATCTCTCTCCATCTATCTCTATTTCTCTTACTCCATCTCAATCTCTCTCCATCTCTCTCTATTTCTCTTACTCCATCTCAATCTCTCTCCATTTCTATCTTACTCCATCTCAATCTCTCTCCATCTATCTTACTCCATCTCAATCTCTCTCCATCTATCTCTATTTCTCTTACTCCATCTCAATCTCTCTCCATCTATCTCTATTTCTATCTTACTCCATCTCCCTCTCTTTCTATTTTACTCCATCTCAATCTCTCTCCATATATCTTACTCCATCTCAATCTCTCCATCTATCTCTATCTTACTCCATCTCAATCTCTCTCCATTTCTATCTTACTCCATCTCAATCTCTCTCCATCCATCTCTATTTCTATCTTACTCCATCTCAATCTCTCTCCATTTCTATCTTACTCCATCTCAATATCTCTCCATCTCCCTCTATTTCTATCTTACTCCATCTCAATCTCTCTCCATCTCTCTTTCTATTTTACTCCATCTCAATCTCTCTCTACATCTTACTCCATCCATCTCACTCTCTCCATCCCAATCTCTCTCTCTCTCACACACACACACACACACACACACCATATGGAATTCCAGGACATTGGTATTTACATTGTGTGTGTGTGTACATATTACAATCTCCTCAGTAATCCATTCCTATCAGTTGTGAGAGAGACATACCTCTGACTCACTAGACCAGAGAGACAGAGATACCCACTTTGATCTCTCTAATGTCTCCATATAGACTGTTTAACCCAGTTGTTGTGGACCTAAATAAGGCTCTGTCTTGGGGATGTGTGTGGACAGTATGTACAGCTAACATGGAGGACACTAGCCATCTACAGGTGGCTGGAGAGAAACTACTGCCCATTCCCTTGTACTGGCAGATGGCCTACAGTGGCTTGCGAAAGTATTCACCCCCTTGGCATTTTTCTTATTTTGTTGCCTTTGTATCATTTGATTTACTCAACATGCCGACCACTTTGAAGATGCAAAATATTTTTTATTGTGAAAAACAAGAAATAAGACAAAAAAAACTGAAACTTGAGCGTGTATAATTATTCACCCCCCCAAAGTACATTTTTGTAGAGGTGTAGAGACACCTTTAGCAGCAATTACAGCTGCAAGTGTCTTGGGGGGTATGTCTCTATAAGCTTCTATAAGCACATCTCTATAAGCACATCTAGCCACTGGGATTTCTGACCATTCTTCAAGGCAAAACTGCTCCAGCTCCTTCAAGTTGGATGGGTTCCGCTGGTATACAGCAATCTTTAAGTCATACCACAGATTCTCAATTGAATTGAGGTCTGGGCTTTGACTAGGCCATTCCAAGGCATTTAAATGTTTCCCCTTAAACCACTCGTGTTGCTTTAACAGTATACATAGGGTCATTGTCCTGCTGGAAGGTGAACCTCCGCCCCAGTCTCAAATCTCTGGAAGACTGAAACAGGTTTCCCTCAAGAATTTCCCTGTATTTAGCTCCATCATCATTCCTTCAAATCTGACCAGTTTCCCAGTCCCTGCCGATGAAAAACATCCCCACAGAATGATGGTGTTCTCGGAGTGATGAAAGGTGCTGGGTTTGCGCCAGACAAAGCGTTTTCCTTGATGGCCAAAAACCTACATTTGACCAGAGTACCTTCTTCCATATATTTGGGGAGTCTCCCACATGCCTTTTGGCGAACACCAAACGTGTTTGCTTATATTTTTCATTAAACAATGACTTTTTTCTGGCCACTCTTCTGTAAATCCCAGCTCTGTGGAGTGTACGGCTTAAAGTGGTCCTATGGACAGATACTCCAATCTCCGCTGTGGAGCTTTGCAGCTCCTTCAGGGTTATCTTTGGTCTCTTTATTGCCTCTCTGATTAATGCCCTCCTTGCCTGGCCCGTGAGTTTTGGTGGGCGGCCCTCTCGTCAGGTTTGTTGTGGTGCCATATTCTTAATTTTTTTATAATGGATTTAATGGTGCTCCGTGGGATGTTCAAAGTTTAGGATTTTTTTTATAACCCAACCCTGATCTGTACTTCTCCACAACTTTGTCCCTGACCTGTTTGGAGCGCTCCTTGGTCTTCATGGTGCCGCTTGCTTGGTGGTGCCCGTTGCTTAGTGTGTTGCAGACAGGTGGACTTTATATAACTAATTATGTGACTTCTGAAGGTAATTGGTTGCACCAGATCTTATTTAGGGCCTTCATAGCAAAGGGGGTGAATGTATATGCACACACCATTTTTCCTTTTTAAATCTTGGACTATTTTGTCTATTACATGAAATCCCAATAAAAATCTATTACAGGTTGTAATGCAACAAAATAGGAAAAAAGCCAAGGGGGATGAATACTTTTGCAAGGCACTGTACATGGCAAAGATAGAGACACATAGAACAGTGTGTGTGTGTCCTCGCTTATTTGTTGTGCATGGTGCATTGCCAGCCGGGACGGCAGATGTGAATGTACTGCCTGACTGGCTCTGTCTGCCCCAGAGAGAAATAGAGAGGAGAGAGGCCAGACCCAGAGAGAGGAGACAGGACTGCCCCATAGAGAGGAGACAGTACTGCCCCATAGAGAGGAGAGAGGACTGCCCCATAGAGAGGAGAGAGGAGACAGGACTTTGGCAAAGTGGGTGGGGTTATATCCTTCCTGTTTGGCCCTGTCCGGGGGTGTCCTCGGAGTGGGCCACAGTGTCTCCTGACCCCTCCTGTCTCAGCCTCCAGTATTTATGCTGCAGTAGTTTATGTGTCGGGGGGCTAGGGTCAGTTTGTTATATCTGGAGTACTTCTCCTGTCCTATTCGGTGTCCTGTGTGAATCTAAGTGTGCGTTCTCTAATTCTCTCCTTCTCTCTTTCTCTCTCTCGGAGGACCTGAGCCCTAGGACCATGCCCCAGGACTACCTGACATGATGACTCCTTGCTGTCCCCAGTCCACCTGGCTGTGCTGCTGCTCCAGTTTCAACTGTTCTGCCTTATTATTATTCGACCATGCTGGTCATTTATGAACATTTGAACATCTTGGCCATGTTCTGTTATAATCTCCACCCGGCACAGCCAGAAGAGGACTGGCCATCCCACATATGCTCTCTCTAATTCTCTCTTTCTTTCTCTCTCTCGGAGGACCTGAGCCCTAGGACCATGCCCCAGGAATACCTGACATGATGACTCCTTGCTGTCCCCAGTCCACCTGACTGTGCTGCTGCTCCAGTTTCAACTATTCTGCCTTATTATTATTCGACCATGCTGGTCATTTATGAACATTTGAACATCTTGACCATGTTTTGTTATAATCTCCACCCGGCACAGCCAGAAGAGGACTGGCCACCCCACATAGCCTGGTTCCTCTCTAGGTTTCTTCCTAGGTTTTGGCCTTTCTAGGGAGTTTTTCCTAGCCACCGTGCTTCTTCACCTGCATTGCTTGCTGTTTGGGGTTTTAGGCTGGGTTTCTGTACAGCACTTTGAGATATCAGCTGATGTACGAAGGGCTATATAAAATAAATTTGATTGATTGATTGAGGACTGCCCCATAGAGAGGAGAGAGGAGACAGGACTGCCCCATAGAGAGGAGAGAGGCCAGACCAAGATAGAGGAGAGAGGACTCCCCCATAGAGAGGAGAGAGGAGACTGTACTGCCCCATAGAGAGGAGAGAGGACTACCCCAGAAAGAGGAGAGAGGACTGCCCCATAGAGAGGCGAGAGGAGACCGGACTGCCCCATAGAGAGGAGAGTGGACTGCCCCATAGAGAGGAGAGAGGACTGCCCCAGAGAGAGGAGAGAGGAGACCGGACTGCCCCATAGAGAGGAGAGAGGACTGCCCCAGAGAGAGGATAGAGGACTGCCCCATAGAGAGGAGAGAGGACTGCCTCAGAGAGAGGAGGCAGGAATGCCCCATAGAGAGGAGAGAGGACTGCCCCATAGAGAGGAGAGAGGAGACCGGACTGCCCCATAGAGAGGAGAGAGGACTGCCCCAGAGAGAGGAGAGAGGACTGCCCCAGAGAGAAAGAGAGAGGTCTGCCCCAGAGAGAAAGAGAGAGGACTGCCCCAGAGAGAAAGAGAGAGGACTGCCCCAGAGAGAAAGAGAGGACTGCCCCAGAGAGAAACAGAGGAGAGAGGACTGCCCCATAGAGAAAGAGAGAGGAGAGAGGACTGCCCCAGAGAGAGAGGAGAGAGGACTGCCCCATAGAGAAAGAGAGGGGAGAGAGGCATGCCCAAGAGAGAGGAGAGAGATACAGAGAGATAGAGGAAAGAGAGAAACAGAAAGAGATAGAGGAAAGAGAGAAACAGAAAGAGAGATAGAGGAAAGAGAGATAGAGGAAAGAGAGAAACAGAAAGAGAGATCGAGGAAAGTCCACACTATTGTTTGTTGAATAGATTTTTCTCTCCCTCCACCTCCCACCCAGTCGTTTAACAGTGTTTTTGTTGCCCAATAAGGTTAAACCTGCAGTTTGGATTATAACCGAACTTCACTCACACACAAACAGGCAGACAGACTGGCACTGAACATCTCTCTCTCTCTCTGTGTGTGTGTGTGTGTGTGTGTGTGTGTGTGTGTGTGTGTGTGTGTGTGTGTGTGTGTGTGTGTGTGTGTGTGTGTGTGTGTGTGTGTGTGTAAGCAAAAAAGAGACACATACACACACACACACTCTCCCTCCAGCCTCTCTGTCCTCGTAAGCCATGGCAACAAAATGGATGCAGCCCATTGAATAACAATTCATTTTCTTTCTGACAGAGAAGACAAATGGTAACAGAGCCTAATGTCTCCTAAAGGTTTCAACATGTCACATATAGATTACAAACCACATAGCATATCAATACAGCAGTATGTACTGGTATGTTAGCTCGCTAGCGTAGCACCCCGTATTATCGGCATACAGCGTTTAAGAAATGTATTACCTTCAACAGTGTTATCTTGTGATCAAGACATCAATGTTTTGTGATTATTGGTATCATAAAAATGTTAACTAATGGGTTAGCCATTAGCATGTTTTCCATTTCAGTGGAAATACTATCAGCTTTTTGAAAAGGGGTTTAGCAAAAATAATCCCGTATTATCTGTATCCGATCCCCAGAGATTGTCCACTTTACTATTTTGTTCAATTGCAAGAAATATCCGTTTAACTTTGTTAAAAAAGGAGACACCAACCTGGTATCAGAAGTGTTTACTAAATAGTTGACTAGTTGGCTAGCGTTCCACTGATTTTTTTCCCTCCCCTGTCTGAAATCCATGAACTATATTTTCCAGAGGTAAAAAGTTGGATACTAAATGGTGTGGTCTGTCCTACAGACACATTTTACAATATACAGCAGGTCCCACAAAATGTGCATATATATATAACTTTTTTTTAAACTCAAAACCTAACTTAACATACATAAATTTCAATGAAAATCGGTGGTCAGCTAGCTAGAAGGGTCGCAAAAAGTAGCATTATTTTCCAATCCATTAAATTGTTGAGCTGGAGGTGATTTAATCCTCTAACTGCTAAAGAGTGTCGGAAGTTAGGAGGTGTCCGATGTCCGAAAATTGGGTACCTAACGCTAACTGGCTACTAATACATCAAACTTGCCAGTATATTAACTACATGTTATCTAACTAATTACCTAACGTTTATTGACTTGATTATTCCTTTCATTCTTAGCTAAGTGGTATAGTCGTCGTGCGTTCTCAATGGACATTCGGGTGCTTTCATAAATTCGCTCTGGCGATCTACTCCTATTTCAGAGCACTCTCGTTTGAGTGTACCAGAGCGCAGAATAACTGATGAATTTACAAAACGCTCAACACCCGTTGAATATGGCTTGTGTCAGTAAACATCGGCAAAAAAAAGCCAAATTAAATTGTGGCCAGCAGCAGTTACAGTCACCAACACTCTGGCTAACATGAAACCCTATCCAAGTGAGGTGTTCTCTCATTTCTGTCTGGAAGTAGCTAGCAAGTTAACCAGTTAACTTGGGTGCTTGTGTAACGGATGTGAAGTAGCTAGCAAGTTAGCCAGTTAACTTGGGTGCTTGTGTAACGGATGTGAAGTAGCTAGCAAGTTAGCCAGTTAACTTGGGTGCCTGACTGCTGTTGTAAAGTCAGAATGCTCGAATCAACCTCATACTCCTCGGTGAAAGTGTGCAGTGCAGTGTGCGCTCTGACCGCTCCCAGAGCAAAGCACTCTGAATTTACAAAGGGACAATCTGACAACACTCCGAATTTACAAAGGGACAATCTGACAACACTCTGAATTTACAAAGGGACAATCTGACAACACTCTGAATTTACAAAGGGACAATCTGACAACACTCTGAATTTACAAAGGGGACAATCTGACAACACTCTGAATTTACAAAGGGACAATCTGACAACACTCTGAATTTACAAATGGACAATCTGACAACACTCTGAATTTACAAACACCCAGAGTGCACTCTGGCACTCCAGATTGACTTTATGAACACACCCGAAGTTGTAAAATGTCTAGCTAGTCATTTGTTTTGCTAACAAGCTAGCAAGCGGTTGCATAGTAACAGCATCAACTTCCAGTAGACAGGTGAAGTGCTAGCACGCTCAACTGATAGGATACCATTCGTTTACAGTATACTAAAATGAACTAATAGTATGTAGTATATACTCATTTTATAGTATACATTATAATCGTATGGGTATTCTAACACAGCTGTGTTTGTTTATGTGAACTAGCTAGTTAGTGAGCATTCGATGGCAAACTGCAGGAATGACAAATAACTTTTTTTCCCAGGAGACCTCACGTAACTCCTCTGCTTTCAGGAGTGAACAACATCAGGATCATTCAGACTAGCTGCTTTCAGTGGTGCCACAATCTGTCAGAGAGAGAGATCTCCATGGAACAGAATATTGATGCTGAAATGAGAATATTTTTTCATACAGTATATCCCTGAGGTGGTGAATAGAGAGAGGCCTGTTCAAAAGCTGACACACACACACACACACACACACACACACACACACACACACACACACACACACACACACACACACACACACACACACACACACACACACACACACACACACACACACACACACACACACAGTGTTTTGACTGATGTTTTTCCACTGATTGCTTTCTCAGCAGAAGATCAAATAGTAGATGAGTTTATCTATTTCTCTCTCTGGTCTCCCCACCTTATCAAATGTATTTTCTCTCTGTCTGGTCTCCCCACCTTTTTCTCTCTGTCTGGTCTCCCTACCTTTTTCTCTCTGTCTGGTCTCCCCACCTTTTTCTCTCTGTCTGGTCTCCCCACCTTTTACTCTCTGTCTGGTCTCCCCACCATATCAAATGCATTTTCTCTGTCTGGTCTCCCCACCTTATCCAATGTATTTTCTCTGTCTGGTCTCCCCACCTTTTCAAATGTCTTTTCTCTCTGTCTGGTCTCCCCACCTTATCAAATGTATTTTCTCTCTGTCTGGTCTCCCCACCTTATCAAATGTATTTTCTCTGTCTGGTCTCCCCACCTTTTCAAATGTATTTTCTCCGTCTGGTCTCCCCACCTTTTTCTCTCTGTCTGGTCTCCCCACCATATCAAATGTATTTTCTCCGTCTGGTCTCCCCACCTTATCAAATGTATTTTCTCTGTCTGGTCTCCCCACCTTTTCAAATGTATTTTCTCCGTCTGGTCTCCCCACCTTTTTCTCTCTGTCTGGTCTCCCCACCATATCAAATGTCTTTTCTCTGTCTGGTCTCCCCACCTCATCAAATGTATTTTCTCTCTGTCTGGTCTCCCCACCTTATCAAATGTATTTTCTCTGTCTGGTCTCCCCACCTTTTCAAATGTATTTTCTCCGTCTGGTCTCCCCACCTTTTTCTCTCTGTCTGGTCTCCCCACCTTATCAAATGTATTTTCTCTCTGTCTGGTCTCCCCACCATATCAAATGTATTTTCTCTGTCTGGTCTCCCCACCATATCAAATGTATTTTCTCTGTCTGGTCTCCCCACCTTTTTCTCTCTGTCTGGTCTCCCCACCATATCAAATGTATTTTCTCTGTCTGGTCTCCCCACCATATCAAATGTATTTTCTCTGTCTGGTCTCCCCACCTTTTTCTCTCTGTCTGGTCTCCCCACCATATCAAATGTATTTTCTCTGTCTGGTCTCCCCACCTTTTCAAATGTATTTTCTCCGTCTGGTCTCCCCACCTTTTTCTCTCTGTCTGGTCTCCCCACCTTATCAAATGTATTTTCTCTCTGTCTGGTCTCCCCACCATATCAAATGTATTTTCTCTGTCTGGTCTCCCCACCATATCAAATGTATTTTCTCTGTCTGGTCTCCCCACCTTTTTCTCTCTGTCTGGTCTCCCCACCTTATCAAATGTATTTTCTCTCTGTCTGGTCTCCCCACCATATCAAATGTATTTTCTCTGTCTGGTCTCCCCACCATATCAAATGTATTTTCTCTGTCTGGTCTCCCCACCTTTTTCTCTCTGTCTGGTCTCCCCACCATATCAAATGTATTTTCTCCGTCTGGTCTCCCCACCTTATCAAATGTATTTTCTCTGTCTGGTCTCCCCACCTTTTCAAATGTATTTTCTCCGTCTGGTCTCCCCACCTTTTTCTCTCTGTCTGGTCTCCCCACCTTATCAAATGTATTTTCTCTCTGTCTGGTCTCCCCACCATATCAAATGTATTTTCTCTGTCTGGTCTCCCCACCATATCAAATGTATTTTCTCTGTCTGGTCTCCCCACCTTTTTCTCTCTGTCTGGTCTCCCCACCATATCAAATGTATTTTCTCCGTCTGGTCTCCCCACCTTATCAAATGTATTTTCTCTGTCTGGTCTCCCCACCTTTTCAAATGTATTTTCTCCGTCTGGTCTCCCCACCTTTTTCTCTCTGTCTGGTCTCCCCACCTTTTCAAATTTATTTTCTCTCTGTCTGGTCTCCCCACCTTTTCAAATGTATTTTCTCTCTGTCTGGTCTCCCCACCTTTTCAAATGTATTTTTCTCTGTCTGGTCTCCCCACCTTTTCTCTCTGTCTGGTCTCCCCACCTTTTCAAACATATTTTCTCTCTGTCTGGTCTCCCCACCTTATCAAATGTATTTACTCTCTGTCTGGTCTCCCCACCTGATCAAATGTATTTACTCTCTGTCTGGTCTCCCCACCTTATCAAATGTATTTACTCTCTGTCTGGTCTCCCCACCTTATCAAATGTATTTACTCTCTGTCTGGTCTCCCCACCTTATCAAATGTATTTACTCTCTGTCTGGTCTCCCCACCTTATCAAATGTATTTACTCTCTGTCTGGTCTCCCCACCTTATCAAATGTATTTACTCTCTGTCTGGTCTCCCCACCTTTTCAAATTTATTTTCTCTCTCTCTGGTCTCCCCACCTTTTCTCTCTGTCTGGTCTCCCCACCTTTTCTCTCTGTCTGGTCTCCCCACCTTTTCAAACATATTTTCTCTCTGTCTGGTCTCCCCACCTTATCAAATGTATTTACTCTCTGTCTGGTCTCCCCACCTTATCAAATGTATTTACTCTCTGTCTGGTCTCCCCACCTTATCAAATGTATTTACTCTCTGTCTGGTCTCCCCACCTTATCAAATGTATTTACTCTCTGTCTGGTCTCCCCACCTTTTCAAATGTATTTTCTCTCTCTCTGGTCTCCCCACCTTTTCTCTCTGTCTGGTCTCCCCACCTTTTCTCTCTGTCTGGTCTCCCCACCTTTTCAAACATATTTTCTCTCTGTCTGGTCTCCCCACCTTATCAAATGTATTTTCTCTTTGTCTGGTCTCCCCACCTTTTCAAATGTATTTTCTCTCTCTCTGGTCTCCCCACCTTTTCTCTCTGTCTGGTCTCCCCACCTTTTCTCTCTGTCTGGTCTCCCCACCTTTTCAAACATATTTTCTCTCTGTCTGGTCTCCCCACCTTATCAAATGTATTTTCTCTTTGTCTGGTCTCCCCACATTTTCTCTCTGTCTGGTCTCCCCACCTTTTCCTATCTGTCTGGTCTCCCCACCTTTTCTCTCTTTCTGGTCTCCCCACAGTATCAAATGTCTTTTCTCTCTGTCTGGTCTCCCCACCTTTTCAAATGTCTTTTCTCTCTGTCTGGTCTCCCCACCTTATCAAATGTATTTTCTCTCTGTCTGGTCTCCCCACCTTATCAAATGTATTTTCTCTCTGTCTGGTCTCCCCACCTTATCAAATGTATTTTCTCTCTGTCTGGTCTCCCCACCTTATCAAATGTATTTTTTCTCTGTCTCGTTTCCCCACCTTTTCTCTCGGTCTGGTCTCCCCACCTTATCAAATGTATTTTCTCTCTGTCTGGTCTCCCCACCTTTACCCTCTGTCTGGTCTCCCCACCTTATCAAATGTCTTTTCTCTCTGTCTCGTCCAAAGGCACAGTCAACTTAGTGTATGTAAACTTCTGACCCAGTGGAATTGCGAGACAGTAAATTATAAGTGAAATAATCTGTCTGTAAACAATTGTTGGAAAAATGACTTGTGTCATGCAAAAAGTAGATATCCTAACCGACTTGCCAAAACTATAGTTTGTTAACAAGAAATGTGTGGAGTGGTTGAAAAACGGGTTTTAATGACTCCAACCTAAGTGTATGTAAACTTCTGACTTCAACTGTATATATTTTTTAACTACATATGTTTCTTGCCAATTTATCAGAGTTATTGACCTCACAATAAGCCAGATTTGAGTAACTTACATTGTGGTGCTGAAACTTGAAGCAGCAGCACTGTCACAATAAATTCAAATGGACTCATGGTGCTGAAAGTTTGAAAACTAGACAGGCATAATTCCTTTCAACCGTCTTCATTTGAATTATTCTTTACTAACAACAAGAGGGCTTTGTGTTGGAGCCAATTTCTTCCTATTTAAGAAATAAGAGGTAGACCTACCTGTTTGACAGATGAAATGAAGCTATAGGCTGATGTATACATAGATTTGTCCAGCCAATTCCTCCACCTACCATGCACTCTCTAAACAGCCTTTGTTAAATTAAAACCAAGACTCGAATTGAGGGGGTATGAGAGGGTATGCCATAGGCCTACTTTTTATTAAAGAAAATGTCCAAAAGCACAGGCGGATCCGATAACCTGAATAGATCTATTGATCTATAAGGGTGGGGTGGCTTTTTTGGTTCTGCATATTTCATATCCATAGACGCACGCACACACACACGCATGCACATTTTCACTAACTACTACTAGAGTTCAGTGTGTCAAATCGGCAGGCCTGTTGTCCGGACCTCTGGAAGTCTCTATGAGGGTGCCACAGGGTTCAGTTCTCGGGCCGACTCTTTTCTCTGTATATATCAACGATGTCACTCTTACTGCGGGTGATTCTTTGATCCAGCTCCATGCAGACGACACCATTCTGTATACATCTGGCACTGGACAATGTGTTAACAAACCACCAAACAAGCTTGGACACCATACAACACTCCTTCTGTGGCTTCCAACTGCTCTTAAATGCTAGTAAAACAGAATGCATGCTCTTCAACCAATCACTGCCCGCACCCGCCCGCCCGACTAGCATCACTACTCTGGATGGTGCTGACTTAGAATATGTGAACAACTATAAATACATAGGTGTCTGGCTAGAATGTAAACTCTCCTTCCAGACACACATTAAGCATCTCCAATCCAAAGTTAAATCTAGAATCGGCTTTCTATTTCACAACAAAGCCTCCTTCACTCATGCTGCCAAACATACCCTCGTAAAACTGACTATCCTACCAATCCTTGACTTCGGCGATGTCATTTATAAAATAGCCTCCAACACTCTACTCAGCAAACTGGATGCAGTCTAACACAGTGCCATCCGTGTTGTCACCAAATCCCCATATACTACCCACCACTGTGACCTGTATGCTCTCTTTGGCTGGTCCTTGCTACATATTCATCGCCAAATCCACTGGGTCCAGGTCATCTATAAGTCTTTGCTAGGTAAAGCTACGCCTTATCTCAGCTCACTGGTCACCATAGCAACCCCCACCCGTAGCACGCGCTCCAGCAGGTATATTTCACTGGTCATCCACAAAGCCAACACCTCCTTTGGCCGCCTTTCCTTCCAGTTCTGATTTGCAAAAATCACTGAAGTTGGAGACTCATCTCCCTCACTAACTTTAAGTGTCAGCTGTCAGAGCAGCTTACCGATCGCTGCAGCTGTACACAACCCATCTGTGAATAGCCCATTTAACCAACTAGCTACCTCATCCCCATTTTTGTTTTCTGCTCTTTTGCACACTAGTATTTCTACTTGCACATCCTCATCTGCACATATATCACCAGTGTAAATTGCTAAATTGTAATTACTTCGCAACTATTGGCCTATTTATTGCCTTACCTTCTTACATAGTTTGCACACACTGTATACAGATGTTTCTATTGTGTTATTGACTGTATATTTGTTTATCCCATGTGTAACTCTGTGTTGTTTTTGTCGCACTGCTTTGCTTTGCAGTTGCAAATGAGAACTTGTTCTCAACTGGACTACCTGGTTAAATAAAGGTGAAATATATATATTTTTAAACGCACACACTGTGTTTTAAAAAAAAAAAATGTTTACCCCTTTTTCTCCCCAATTTCGTGGTATCCAATTATTGTAGTAGCTACTATCTTGTCTCATCGCTACAACTCCCGTACGGGCTCGGGAGAGACGAAGGTTGAAAGTCATGCGTCCTCCGATACACAACCCAACCAAGCCGCACTGCTTCTTAACACAGCACGCATCCAACCCGGAAGCCAGCCGCACCAATGCGCCGGAGGAAACACCGTGCACCTGACCACCTTGGTTAGCGCACACGCCCAGCCCGCCAGCATCAGTATCTTCATTATTATATCCTCTTTAAACGCACACACACTGTGTTTTACCATCTCTGCAGATGTCTGTACTCTCCTTCCCTCTTGTCTCTTTCTGGAGGGCATCAGTGTCTTCATTATTATATCCTCTTTAAACGGTCACACAGACATGCGGTGGAGAGTTTCTCCCTCTCTGTCTGCCTCCCCCTTTTCTCTCTCTCTCCGTTTCTCTCTGCCTCTCTCTCTTCTCCCCCCTCCCTCCTTCATTCATCCTCCATTGAATTCCCTGACCGTGTTTTCCTTATCTAGCAGACAGCATGATGAGTGTTGGACAATTACCCGCAGACATATATTTTTTATTAGCTCATCTCCTCTGTCTTTGATACAGATATCATATTTCTGTGAAGGAGGAAGACAGCCAGGCAGTGCCAAGTCTTTTTTTATTGCATTGAAATAATCATAAGTACTTTCATTTAAATAAAATATATTTCTTTTAGCGATGACAGTGATGCAACCGTATATACACTACACACACACACAGACAATAGTACTACTAGCCCACACACCATATGGGCCGGCAGGGTAGCCTAGTGGTTAGAGTGTTGGACTAGAAACTGAAAGGTTGCAAGTTCAAACCCCTGAGCTGACAAGGTACAAATCTGTCGTTCTGACCCTGAACAGGCAGTTAACCCACTGTTCATTGAAAATAAGAATTTGTTCTTGCCTAGTTGAAAATATATATATACATTTTACTATCCTTGTGGGGACCTAAAATGTATTTACAATCAAATGTCCCAACGAGGGAGAATTTCCCTTGCTTTACTGTCCTTGTGGGGACTTGGGGGATTTCCAGTACCCCTGAGGATAGTAAAACACACACACACACACACACACACACACACACACACACACACACACACACACACACACACACACACACACACACACGTGTCCCTTAGTCTCACGTCTGACTGCTCTCTTTCTCTCACTCTGTGTATATGTGACCTGTGACCCAGAGCCTTATATAATACGCTCATTAATCCAATCATACATGGTCTTTCTCTCTGTGTGTAACTAGTTTGAGTTCTGTCTCTGTAGGTTGCATGTAACTGTTTCACCATCAGCGACGGGGAACGACAAGCGATCGGAGTGGGACTCTACCCCAGGTAAGACACACACAGTAACACACAGCCTTGTGTTGCAGTTGTATGTAATTACTAGAGAGTAGTGTTTAGTGGTAACAGCCTGACGTGTTAGGGCCTATCATTGGCTCCAATTGGCTAATTTTGCCCTGGAGGCAGAGCTGAGCAATTTCCATTATTTGAGCCAGCTGCTATGTCAAAATTGGCTATATATCACAAAAAAATACTGTTTGGTCTTAATTTAAAGGCACATTGGTGACTACTACGTTTTTTTTAAACCTCCCACTTTGGTCTGGATGTGTCAATGTGTAGTTCATACATGCATAATCTATGAGCAGAATTACTGTCTTAACTTAATTAGCCTCGTTTTTTCTCTCTTTAAGGTTAGGGTTAAGGTTAGGAATAAGGTTAGCAGTGTGGTTAAGGTTAGGGTTAGGCTTAGCAGTGTGGTTAAGGTTAGGGTTAAGGTTAGGTATAAGGTTAGCAGCGTGGTTAAGGTTAGGTTAGGGTTAGGCACAAGGTTAGCAGTGTGGTTAGGGTTAGGCATAAGGTTAGCAGCATGGTTGGGGTTAAGGTTAGGGTTAGGCATAAGGTTAGCAGTGTGGTTAAGGTTAGGGTTAGGCATCAGGCTAGCAGCGTGGTTAAGGTTAGGGTTAAAATCAAATCAGATTTCATTGGTCACATACACATGGTTAGCAGATGTTAATGCAAATGTAGCGAAATGCTTGTGCTTCTAGTTCTGACAGTGCAGTAATATCTAACAAGTAATCTAACAATTCCCCAACAACTACCTAATACACACAAATCTAAAAGGGTGAATGAGAATATGAACATATAATTATATGGATGAGCGATGGCCGAGCGGCATAGGCAAGATGCAGTAGATGGTATAAAATACAGTATATACATATGAGATGAGTAATGTAAGATATGTAAACATTATTAAAGTGGCTAGTGATCCATTTCTTAAAGTGGCCAATGATTTGACTCTCCATGTAGGCAGCAGCCTATCTGAGTTGGTGATGGCTGTTTGACAGTCTGATGGCCTTGAGAAAGAATTAGGCCTCGGATTAGGGTTAAATTTAGGATTAAGGTTAGGGTTAAGGTTAAGGTTAGGGTTAAGATTAGGCATAAGGTTAGGGTTAAGATTAGGGTTAAGATTAGGCATAAGGTTAGGGTTAAGGTTAGGGTTAAGGTTAGGGTTAAGATTAGGCATAAGATTAGGGTTAAGATTAGGGTTAAGATTAGGCATAAGGTTAGGGTTAAGGTTAGGGTTAAGATTAGGCATAAGGTTAGGGTTAAGATTAGGCATAAGGTTAGGGTTAAGGTTAGGGTTAAGGTTAGGGTTAAGATTAGGCATAAGGTTAGGGTTAAGATTAGGGTTAAGATTAGGCATAAGGTTAGGGTTAAGGTTAGGGTTAAGGTTAGGGTTAAGATTAGGCATAAGATTAGGGTTAAGATTAGGCATAAGGTTAGGGTTAAGGTTAGGGTTAAGATTAGGCATAAGGTTAGGGTTAAGGTTAAGATTAGGCATAAGGTTAGGGTTAAGATTAGGCTTAGATATATCCTTCCTGTTTGGCCCTGTCCGGGGGTGTCCTCGGAGTGGGCCACAGTGTCTCCTGACCCCTCCTGTCTCAGCCTCCAGTATTTATGCTGCAGTAGTTTATGTGTCGGGGGGCTAGGGTCAGTTTGTTATATCTGGAGTACTTCTCCTGTCCTATTTGGTGTCCTGTGTGAATCTAAGTGTGCGTTCTCTAATTCTCTCCTTCTCTCTTTCTCTCTCTCGGAGGACCTGAGCCCTAGGACCATGCCCCAGGACTACCTGACATGATGACTCCTTGCTGTCCCCAGTCCACCTGGCTGTGCTGCTGCTCCAGTTTCAACTGTTCTGCCTTATTATTATTCGACCATGCTGATCATTTATGAACATTTGAACATCTTGGCCATGTTCTGTTATAATCTCCACCCGGCACAGCCAGAAGAGGACTGGCCATCCCACATATGCTCTCTCTAATTCTCTCTTTCTTTCTCTCTCTCGGAGGACCTGAGCCCTAGGACCATGCCCCAGGAATACCTGACATGATGACTCCTTGCTGTCCCCAGTCCACCTGACTGTGCTGCTGCTCCAGTTTCAACTATTCTGCCTTATTATTATTCGACCATGCTGGTCATTTATGAACATTTGAACATCTTGACCATGTTTTGTTATAATCTCCACCCGGCACAGCCAGAAGAGGACTGGCCACCCCACATAGCCTGGTTCCTCTCTAGGTTTCTTCCTAGGTTTTGGCCTTTCTAGGGAGTTTTTCCTAGCCACCGTGCTTCTTCACCTGCATTGCTTGCTGTTTGGGGTTTTAGGGTGGGTTTCTGTACAGCACTTTGAGATATCAGCTGATGTACGAAGGGCTATATAAAATAAATTTGATTGATTGATTAGGCATAAGGTTAGGGATAAGGTTAGGGTTAAGGTTAGGGTTAAGGTTAGGGTTAAGTTTAGGGTTAAAATCAGATTTTATGAGTGACCACCCTGCAAAGCTGCCTCCAGTACATGTGTCATCCCAATAAATGCCATCTTGCCTCCTGATGGGGTCTCCCATCATTAACACTGTTGTCAATGGGGAAATCAACAATAACTTTATCTCTTTATCAGCCAGACAGTTACCTCTTCTCTAGGATGAATACACTATTCTCAAATCAGTCTCCGTGTGTTCTGTCTGTCTCTGTCTGTCCGTCCGTCTCCGTCCGTCTACGTCTGTCTGTCTCTCTGGCGCGCTCCTTTTTTTCTCATTCTCTTTGCTTCCAATCTGACATCTCTTTGAGGTAGTCAGAGAGGGAGGGAGAAAGAGAGATGAATGGTTGTTAAATTATATGTTTATCGGTGTTGACATGTCAGATAATTATACAGCTCAGATCCAGGCGCTTGGAAGGAGCACGCTCTCCCACGGGGAGAGAGAGAAGGAGAGGAGGAGAGGTCTGTCCATAATCGCTATCAACAAAACAAAACAAGTTACAGGCTCTAGATTTATCACACCTGTCCAGTCATATGGTCAAGTGCCACAAAGAGGGACATCGTCAAATTACAATTGGAGCAAACAGAGAAGCTGGCCCTTAGATGTACACGGAGAGCCAGAATTGTATGCATGTCAATCTCTCCTGGCTCAGGGTGGGGGAGATATTGACTGCATCACTGCATGTCTTTGTGAGAGGTATGTCATTTAAAAATATATATATTTCACCTTTATTTAACCAGGTAGGCCAGTTGAGAACAAGTTCTCATTTACAACTGTGACCTGGCCAAGATAAAGCAAAGCAGTGCGACACAAATAACAACACAGAGTTACACATGGGATAAATAAACGTACAGTCAATAACACAATAGGAAAAAAAAATCTATATACAATGTGTGCAAATGAGGTAAGATTAGGGAGGTAAGGAGGTAAGGCAATAAATTACTTTGCCGTAGTGGCAATTTAGCAATTAAACACTGGAGTGATAGATGTGCAGAAGATGAATGTGCAAGTAGAGAATACAGTGGTTCAAAGGAGCAAATAAATAAATAAATAACAATACGGGGATGAGGTAGTTGGATGGGCTATTTACAGATAGGCTATGTACAGATGCAGTGATCTGTGAGCTGCTCTGACAGCTGATGCTTAAGGTTAGTGAGGGAGATATGAGTCTCCAACTTCAGTGATTTTGCAATTCGTTCCAGTCATTGGCTTCAGAGTAGTGGAAGGAAAGGCGGCCAAAGGAGGAATAGGCTTGGGGGTAACCAGTGAAATATACCTGCTGGAGCTCGTGCAACGGGTGGGTGCTGCTATGGTGACCAGTGAGCTAAGATAAGGTGTAGCTTTACCTAGCATAGACTTAGAGATGACCTGGCGCCAGTGGGTGTGGCGATGAATATGTAGCGAGGGCCAGCCAAAGAGAGCATACAGGTTGCAGTGGTGGGTAGTATATGGGGCTTTGGTGACAAAACAGATGGCACTGTGATAAACTACATCCAGTTTGCTGAGTAGAGTGTTGGTGGCTATTTTATAAATGACATCGCCGAAGTCAAGGATCAGTAGGATAGTCAGTTTTACGAGGGTATGTTTGGCAGCATGAGTGAAGGATGCTTTGTTGGGAAATAGGAAGCCGATTCTAGATTTAATTTTGGATTGGAGATGCTTAATGTGAGTCTGGAAGGAGAGTTTACAGTCTAAACAGACACCTAGGTATTTGTAGTTGTCCACATATTCTAAGTCAGAACCGTCCAGAGTAGTGATGCTGGATGGACGGGCAGGTGCAGGCAGCGATCGGTTGAAGAGCATGCATTTTTGTTTTACTTGCATTTAAGGGCAGTTGGAGGCCACGGAAGGAGAGTTGTATGGCATTGAAGCCCGTCTGGAGGTTAGTTAACACAGTGTCCAAGGAAGGGCCAGATGTATACAGAATGGTGTCGTCTGCGTAGAGGTGGATCAGAGAATCACCAGCAGCAAGAGCGACATCATTGATGTATGCAGAGAAAAGAGTCGGCTCGAGAATTGAACCCTGTGGCACCCCCATAGAGACTGCCAGAGGTCCTGACAACAGGCCCTCCGATTTGATACACTGAACTCTGTCTGAGAAGTAGTTGGTGAACCAGGTGAGGCAGTTGTTTGAGAAACCAAGGCTGTTGAGTCTGCCGATAAGAATGTGGTGATTGACACAGCTATCTGTTGGTTGAAGGAGAAATGGGGGAAGTTTGGGCAAGTTGCTGTGGGGGTGCAGGGCTGTTGACTGGGGTAGGGGTAGCCAGGTGGAAAGCATGACTAGCTGTAGAAAAATGCGTATTGAAATTCTCAATTATCATGGGTTTATCGGTGGTGACAGTGTTTCCTGGCCTCAGTGCAGTGGGCAGTTGGGAGGAGGTGCTCTTATTCTCCATGGACTTTACAGTGTCCCATAGCTTTTTGGAGGTTGTGCTACAGGATGCAAATTTCTAAAAGCTAGCTTGCTTTCCTAACTGCCTGTGTATATTGGTTCCTAACTTTCCTGAAAATGTGCATATCGCGGGGGGCTATTCGATGCTAATGCAGTCCGTCACAGGATGTTTTTGTCATGGTCAAGGGCAGTCAGGTCTGGAGTGAACCAAGGGCTTATATCTGATCCTGGTTCTACATTTTTGGAACGGGCATGCTTATTTAAGATGGTGAGGAATGCACTTTTAAAGTTTGACCGCAGACCCATTACGGCGCAGGTAATGAGGCAGTGATCGCTGAGATCCTGGCTGAAGACAGCAGAGGTGTATTTAGAGGAAAGGTTGGTCAGGATGATCTCTATGAGGGTACCCGTGTTTACAGATTTGGGGTTGAACCTAGTAGGTTCATTGATCATTTGTGTGAGATTGAGGGCATCTATTATGTTATCGTCATTATCGTGATGGGCGTAGCGTACAGTTTGGAAGTGGTGTGTGTGCACTAAAATATACTGACCTGGGTGTAGCTCATGTTCGAGTAGAGGAGAGTAGTTTTATAAAGCAATAACAGACACACACACACAGGATGGCATAGTGTTATGCTGAAGCGGTATTCAGGCTAATCCCGCTGTTCAGGTCTGGTGAATATGGAGGATCAGGGCTGTCACAACGCTGCATGTTATATTGACTGCACACACCACATACACACTATGTACAAACATACGACGTACACACACACACACACACACACACACACACACACACACACACACACACACACACACACACACACACACACGGCTCTAAAGGTAGTCTCTAACCCTGGTTGTATTTCTGGCTGAGGCAGCTTGTCAGATGGTCTGAGAGGGTTTAGTACGGCTTTGCCAGGCCCCCCTACACCACTAACACCACTGTGTGTGTGTGTCTGTGTGTGTGTGTCACACATCCATTAAAGATGGGCTTCTACACGGGACCTTGCTCTGCCTATTGATATTTTGGGGTTGCCTAGCAACGGACGGTGTGCCTCCACCAGTTTGCAGAGAAGAGGGGATTTTTCCTGACAAGTCTCTACCTCTTTTCCCAAATTCACTCTTTCTGCTCCTCTTTCTGTTGAATTATTTCATATCTATCTCCTGTTTCATTTAGTATTCCCTGTAATGTCTTTAAACGTTAGCTTGTATGCAGCTGCTATCTTTTACAATAATATGGTAATGACGAGCTAATGAATTATATGGTTTTGTTTGGCTTTCCCTGTGCGCATGTGTGCGTGCTTGTGAATGTGTGTGTTTGTATGTTTGTGTGTGCTTATGAAGTCTCGTAAGATCAGAGTTATCAAACCATACAAGATCAAGACTAAATCAATACTTTTAAAGGTGGTGCGCAAACACACACACACACACGTGTACACACACACACACACAAACACACATAGACACGTGCAAACACACACACACACACACACGTGTACACATACACACGTGCAAACACACGTGCACACACATTTGCACACATACACGTGCAAACACGCACACACATACACTAGAGCTATTGTTTGTAAAGCACTGTGTTACAACAGATAGTCAAATCAGATGTTTGTCCTACTGTGCTGCCATTATCAGTATGTTTGATAGGGTCCAGCTAATTAATCCAATTAACAGGCTTATGAGGAATCTCCATTTGAAAATAAGTTTCACCGTTTTTAATGTCATTGATATTCATCACTTGCCTTTACATAGAACGATGCCGCGGGCTTACTGATCGAGGCGCACACCATACACACACTGCCAGAGTACGATAAAAGATAGGGAGAGCTTCATAGAAAGCAGAAGGATAAACTGTATAACTTTATTCAAGCGCTGGCTGACACTACACTCTAACTATCATTGTCCTTGTCGAGTGCTGTTGACAGTCTATTATCTCATTGAAGGGACTTTTGTTATCTTGATAGTTGAAGTGGATCCTTTCGTATGTAAAAGGTAAAGCTGTATGTTATCTTGATAGCTGAAGTGGATCCATACGTATGTAAAAGGTAAAGCCTCATGTTTTAGCCAGGTTCACATACAGCCTTTCACATGAACGTTAATGTGAACGGTACCTCACTAGGGATGGTTAGTCACAGCAGGAGAGCATCCTCAGTATGTGGACAGATTCCAGGAGGATGTGTTAGGATCATAGATCAGATCAACACAGGTATAGAAACACAGCCCATTAGAGTTAGACCCACAGTCCTGGTTGGTTGTTAATGGATGTTTAGGAGTGGTAATGATACATTCTTAACAACAGGAAGTGTGTGTGTGTGATTGAGTGAGATTACAAAGAGCAAACACAGACAGAGATGTGAGAGCACAAACTGTTGTTAAGATGTAAACACTGATTCCTAATGTTAACACTGGCCAGAGACTGAGAGACAGATAAAGGGTTCACATACTCTTTCTTGCCACTGTATCTGGATTCCTGCATAAATTGGTCATAATAATTGGTCATTATATCTGATATTCATCTTAGTCACAACAATAGACAAACACAGTGTGCTTAACGTCATTGAGCATTCTGCACTGTGCTCTTGCAGTCATCTTTGCAGGATGGCCACTCCTAAGGAGAGTAGCAAAAGTGCTGAACTTTCTCCATTTATAGACAATTGTCTTACCGTGGACTGATGGACATCAATGCTTTTAGAGATACTTTTGTAACCCTTTCCAGCTTTATGCAATTCAGCAATTCTTCTGAGATCTCTTTTGTTCGAGGCATGGTTCACATCTGGCAATGCTTCTTCTGAATAGCAAACTCAAATGTTATGAGTGTTTTTTATTAGGGCAGGGCAGCTCTAACCCACATCTCCAATCTCGTCTCATTGATTGGACTCCAGGTTAGCTGACTCCTGACTTCAATTAGCTTTTGGAGAAGTCATTAGCCTCGGAGTTCACATACTTTCCCCAACCTACACTGTGAACGTTTAAATGATGTATTCAATATAGACAAGAAAAATACAATAATTTCTGTGTTATTAGTTTAAGGAGAATCCTAGAGTCCTAGAGAATCCTAAACTTAAAGAAATCTCTGAAACATGCTAACATCTTTGGCAAGTCTACGAAACGTAAAACACTAGACAAGAATGATGTTCATGGGAGGACACCACGGAAGAAGCCACTGCTGTCCAAAAAAAACAATTTTTGCACGTCTGAAGTTCACAAAAGAGTATCTGGTTGTTCCATAGCGCTACTGGCAAAATATTCCATGGACAGAAGAAACTAAAGTTGAGTTGTTTGGATGGAAGGAAGGAACACACAACACTATGTGTGAAGAAAAAAAGGAACAGCACACCAACATAAAAACCTCATCCCAACTGTAAAGTATGGTGGAGGGTGTATCATGGTTTGGGGCTGTTTTGCTGCCTCAGGGCCTGGAAAGCTTACTATCATAAACTTGGGAATTCATTTTTCAGTTGATGCTACCTGTCCGCCAATTGAAGCTCAACAGAAGTTGAGTGAATCAACAGGACAACGACCCAAAACACAGAAGTAAATCAACAACAGAACGCCTTCTGGAGTGGCCCAGTCAGAGTCCTGACCTCAACCCGATTGAGATGCTGTGGCCTGACCTCAAGAGAGTGGTTCACACCAGACATCCCAAGAATATTGCTGAACTGAAACTGTTTTGTAAAAAGGAATGGTCCAAAATTTCTCCTGGCTGTTGTGCAGGTCTGATCCGCAACTACACAAAACGTTTGGTTGAGGTTATTGCTGCCAAAGTAGGGTCAACCAGTTATTAAAACCAAGGGTTCACATATTTTTCCACCCTGCACTGTGAATGTTTACACGGTGTGCTCAATAAAAACATTAAAACGTCAAATAGTTTGTGTTACTAGTTTAAGCAGACTGTGTTTGTCTGTTGTTGTGACTTAGTTTTATGACCAATTTATGCAGAAGTCCAGGTGACTCCAAAGGGTTCACATACTTTTTCTTGCCACTGTATTGCATTGACAGGCGTTTCACCCTAACCTGGGGGACCATAAGACGGTCTATAGTTTTGTTCTGGTACAGCAATGACACACCTGATCCAGCTAATCAAGGGATTGGTGATCAGGTAGTTGATCAGTTGAGTCAGGTATGTTAGCGCAGGGCTGGAACTAAAATGTGCACATGTGACACACGGACCAGTCAAAATGAATCATGGTGATATCACTCACCGCTCAACACTGTCTGTCACTTCATTTGCTCCTTGTCATTTCTTGTTACTTCTGTGTGTGTGTGTGTGTGTGTGCGCGCACGCATGTGTGCTTGTGCGCATGAGTCTGTGTGAATTTTTCTGTGTGTTTGTGGGAGGCTATCTGGGTGACTTCAAAGCTCTTTGTTATAGTTTCTCTGAACAGTATCAATGATAACATCACGAGGAGAGGAGGGGGAGAGGGGAGGAGATGGGAGTGGGTAGGAGAAGGTTTGGAACTAGATAGTGAGTGTTGCAACCGAGGACAGACAATTTTTACGTGTTAGGTGCTTCAGCACTCGGCAGTCCCATTCTGTGAGCTTGTGTGGCCTACCACTTTGCGGCTGAGGCATTGTTACTCCTAAACAGCACTAACAGTTGACCGGGGCAGCTCTAGCAGTGCAGAAATTTGACAAACTGACTTATTGGAAAGGTGACATCCTGAGCTCTTTAGTAAAGCCATTCTACTGCCAATGTTTGTCTATAGAGATTGCATGGCTGTGTGCTCGATTTTATACACCTGTCAGCAACAGGTGTGGCTGAAATAGCCTAATCCACTAATTTGAAGGGGTGTCCACATACTTTTGTATGTATAGTGTAGGTTTTGTCTGCATGTAAACCAGCCCTGCTACATAATCAACCCAACCCATTTATTAGGGATGAGGAGTCGACTTTGATAGTAAACTGTAACCGGTTCACACACACACACACACCCTGACCCATCCTGACCCATCTCTCTCACATTATGTTGTTGCTGAACCATGACTGCAAATCCAGCTGTGTGATGCTGTTTGAGAGAAAAACACTCCACCTCCGACCCATCAGATGTGGCGTGTGTAAGTTTGTTGTTGGTCCATGATGCAAATGAAATCTCTCTTTCTCTCTCACACACACACACACACACACACACACACACACACACACACACTGTCAGTGTTATCTTGGTGTGACCGCTGGAGTGTATCATGTGTACCTGTAGCTTTCTCGTCTCCTCCTCTCACTCGGTCATCCATCCTTATCTCCCGCTGTCCTCACCTCTTTCACACTAGCTCTTCTAACCCTCTCTTTCACGCTCTACCTCTTTTCACCCTCTCTCCCTCCATGTCTCATCATTCCCTGTCCTTATCCCGAGAAAAGCAAAAAAAAATGACATCCACCACTTTCTACTGTAATACCAATCTCCATCCATCTCATTCTCTCTCTCTCCGTTTCCCTTTCTCTCCTTATTTTTCAATCTGTCAGTTGTCCACCCTCAGAGTTCTCGGTCTTTGTCTCTGTGTAAGTTTGTGTGTATGTTCGCTAAATTAAGCATTCCTTATCCGTTAAAAAGTATTTCCAGCTTCTGGAAAAGTGTGTGAATTTGATTGGCTCTCAGAAAGCTGCTTCAAATTTTCACACTGCTATTCATAAATGTGATTCATTCAAATGTTCACACTGCTATTCATAAATGTGATTAATCACAAATATATTCAGCTATCTCTTCTCTCTCACACACACACACACACACACACACACAGTTTTCTAAGAACAGACATTGATTCAGTGGCAACAATCTTACCGTTTTCACAGACAGTTCTCAGCTTTCTGCCCTGTAATTAACACATTCCCTTTACCAGCATAATAAAGTGTGTGCGCTCGTGCTTGTGATGATTAAGACATTTATTTTAACAACAAAAATAGCACTCTCCCTCCAAGGAGCAGCAAGAGAGAAGTAGCAACTTCTTCCTCTCTGACCAAAAAACACACATTAGCATTATAATGTCATGCTCCAATGCAATCTCAGGGCCACAAAGACTACGATATGGAGCTGAGCTGTTCAAACTGTAGAAATGGGGAGAGAGTGTCAGAGCGCGCAAGAGAGAGAGTCAGAGTCAGAGTGAAAGAAGGAGAGAGTGAGAAAGCGAGAGAGTCAGAGAGAGAATCAGGGAGAGAGAGATAGAGTCAGAGCTCGAGAGCGAGTGTCAGACAGAGAGAGAGTTGCAAATTGAGCAGCAGCTGCTGAGCTCCTACAGATATTGAAATGTACATGGGTTTAAGTACATCAGAAAAAAGAAAAAGAAAACTGCAAGACTGAATAGGAGACAAAACAAGCAACAAACAAAGAAGATAGGCTTTTGAAAAAGTAACAATTTTTCATAAAATTGTAGTTATCTTAGCTAGCTGAATTGTTTACCAGTTGCTAAGCAGTTGCTAGGGACTCTCCTGGAAGAAGCTAGCTAGCTAACAAATAATATCTAGTTAACAGAAGAAAGGAAAGACAAAATAATACAAAATAAGGACAGAAGAAAAAGGACATCAAAGTGAAACAGTCCCCTAGACACAAGAGACAATAAATAATACAAGAAACAACACTTCTATTGCAACATTGTAGCAAACATCACCAGCGTTGCTATGGAAATTGTTTACCCACCAGACACCCAAACAGAGAAAGCTAAGAAAAGTTTCAAAGGTTTGTTGATGGGACAGAACCATGAATGCCTGTTTGCAGATCTTACCAGTTGCAAACGAGGGCATATGTGGAAAAAGGTTTTTTTGCAACCATTTCCCTTTCTCAAAAAAGAGAGGCATCAGCCAAGGATGTCAGATCAGCATTTCTGAAGAAGCTGATCAGAGTAACACATATCAAACAGTAAACTTATATAATAATGGAACTGTATTGATACAAGGCAATGATTCAACAATAGGTTTGCTACCCTAAAAGCAGAAGCTGAACTCATCTGAGAAACTGAGGAAAAAGTCAAGGAGGGAGATGGAGAAAAGCGGGCCCCAACGTTCTCTGTGACCCAGCAAGCCCTCAGTATTTCTCTACCTACCTCACCTACAGCAGAAAGAGCACCAAGAACACCTGCTATGCAACGTTTCCACAACACCCTCTCTCTAGTCGAAGCAGAGGTCATAGAACTCAGAGAGAACAAGTTTCAAGAGGAGGACACTGTCCAGAAACTAAAAGAAGATATGAAACAGTTCAGGGAGGAGAGCAGAGCCTCTATTGCTAAATTAGAAAGCAGAATAGACAAACTGAGTCAGACAAATGAGGACCTCAGAGACCATCTGAGCACAACAAGAAACGAGCACAACAAAGAGAGAGGTACATTGACCACCTCAACCAACAGCTAGTCATGATGTCCTCTGCATCTAGAGAACATGTCCACCAGCTTGTTACAACACAAGCAGAACCTGAGACCAGCATGGCCTCCACCACACATCCTGATGACACTGCACCAGCCTACCAGTCTGCTCCAGCCCAGATCAGCCAACCAGTGTCTCAGTCTGCCCTAGCCCATGTCAGCCTCCCTGCTTCTCAGTCTGCTCTAGCCCATGTCAGCCTACCTGCTTCCCAGTCTGCTCCAGCACAGTGTGCTCCAGCCCAGGTCAATCTACCAGCCTCTCAGTCTGCTCCAGCCCAGGTCAGCCAACCAGCCTCCCAGTCTGCTCCAGCCCAGGTCAGAATACCAGTCTCCCAGTCTTCTCCAGCCCAGGTCAGAATACCAGCCTCCCAGTCTGCTCCAGCCCAGGTCAGAATACCAGTCTCCCAGTCTGCTCCAGCCCAGGTCAGAATACCAGTCTCCCAGTGTGCTCCAGCCCAGGTCAGAATACCAGTCTCCGAGTCTGCTCCAGCCCAGGTCAGAATACCAGTCTCCGAGTCTGCTCCAGCCCAGGTCAGAATACCAGTCTCCCAGTCTGCTCCAGCCCAGTTCTACCAACCAGCCTCCCAGTCTGCTCCAGCCCAGGTCAGAATACCAGCCTCCCAGTCTGCTCCAGCCCAGGTCAGAATACCAGCTCCCCAGTCTGCTCCAGCCCAGGTCAGAATACCAGCCTCCCAGTGTGCTCCAGCCCAGGTCAGAATACCAGTCTCCCAGTGTGCTCCAGCCCAGGTCAGAATACCAGTCTCCCAGTGTGCTCCAGCCCAGGTCAGAATACCAGTCTCCCAGTCTGCTCCAGCCCAGGTCAGAATACCAGTCTGCTCCACCCAGACAATCACCCACAACTGTAATCCTTATTGATTCAAATGGGAAGTTCCTAGTCCAGGAAAGATGATTCCCTAGACACCAGGTGTATAAGTTCCGGTGTCCTACAATTGACAGTGCAATGCAGCTACTCAGGACTGACACCCCCGACAACATCATCATCCACACTGGCGCAAATTACCTTCATGCCAAAAGCTGAAAACGTATCTGGGGCAGTGAGAAGAGTGTCAGAACGAGCACAAGCTATGTTCCCAACAACCAATATACAACCACCCTCCTACCAAGAAAAGACTTCCCAGGACAAAATAAAATCAACAGATCACTGTGGACTGTGCCTCACTTCTCAACGTCAGAACGGCTCACTCTGACATGTGAACATATATACCATAATGTACATCTTGATCAGGACAGTATCAGAACCGTTGCCAAGGACCTAAAGGTTGCAACACTTGATAGGGACCCACACACCCATCACCCCAACAGAGGCCCATCACCCCACTTTCTGAAACAACAGTACCTCCACCATCCCCAGGAGAGAAGAGCCAGACACGGCTTAGTACATCACAGCTCCACTGGACCTGGCCCATCACAACACAGCTCTACTGGGCCTGGCCCATCACAACACAGCACTGACCACTACTTCAGGGTCGGGCAGAACACTGTCCTTCAAAGAAGTACACCACATGATGCAATCCACAACATGTATCATTCAGCTCATCAGCCTACATATGGTGAGGTAACCTCTGGCAAAAGACACCTAGAACAATCAGAGATTGGAGAGGTACGCCAACTACTGCATCTAATATGCAGACTACTACTGAGCTAGACAACCCTTTAATTCACACACACACACACACACACACACACACACACACACACACACACACACACACACACACACACACACACACACAGGGTTGCAGATTGCATTGTGTTTATTTTTTGTGCAATCTTATTCCATTCTTATTAATTTGTTTACAACTATTCTTTATTTTATTGGCACTGGTATTATAATAATAAGTATATGTAACGGTGTGTGTGTATGTATGTATGTATGTATGTATGTATGTATGTATGTATGTATGAGAGACATGGAGCGGTAGAGATACTCTGAGTGATCGGCTATGAAAAGCCAACTTACATTTACTCCCGAGGTGCTGACTTGCTGCACCCTCTACAACCACTGTGATTATTATTATTTGACCATTCTGGTTATCTATGAACATTTGAACATCTTGGCCATGTTCTGTTTAATCTCGGCACAGCCAGAAGACGATTGGCCATCCCTCATAGCCTGGTTCTTCTCTAAGTTTATTCCTAGGTTCTGGCCTTTTTAAGGAGTTTTTCTTAGCCACCGTGCTTCTACACTTGCATTGCTTGCTGTTTGGGGTTTTAGGCTGGGTTTCTGTACAGCATTTTGTGATATCAGCTGATGTAAGAAGGGCTTTATAAATGCATTTGATAAATTTGTATGTATATATATATTTTTTTTCAATGTACTTGACTCAAACCAGTGAATATCACTTATTATAAATGCGATCATTAACTATCAGCTCTTGCAATATCCAGGGCCTATACTCTTCACATTTTGGTTATAAAACAACAAATCCAGAATTGATTTAGAACATCAAGGGACAAGACATCATAATCCTACTGGAAACATGGTGTCGTGGAGACATAGATACTCAGTGTCCCTCTGTCACGACTTCCACCAAAGTAGGTCCCTCTCCTTTTTCGGGCGGCGTTCCGCGGTCGAAGTCACCGACTTTCTAGCCATTTCTGATCCTCTTTTCATTTTCCTTTCTTGTCTTGTATCACACTTGATTCCAATCCCATCAATTACATGTTGTGTATTTAACCCTCTGTTACCCCTCATGTCCTTGTTGGTGATTGTTTGTTTGTAAGCTATGTGCAAGATATGTTCTGGTGTGCAACGGGTTTTGTACCCACTTGTATTATTTTGTATTTTTTTTGTTTCCTGAGTTTCTGAGCACTTATTAAACTGCTCCGTTTATACCAAGCTAATTGGACATAAATAACGGACATTATCGAACAAATCAAGCATTTATTGTGGACCTGGGATTCCTGGGAGTGCATTCTGATGAAGATCAAAGGTAAGGGAATATTTAGCATGTAATTTATGGTTTATGTTGACTACAACATGGCGGCTAATTTGACTATTGTTCTGAGCGCCATCTCAGATTATTGCATGGTTTGCTTTTTCCGTAAAGTTTTTTTGAAATCTGACACAGCGGTTGCATTAAGGACAGGTATATCTATAATTCCATGTGTATAACTTGTATTATCATCTACATTTATGATGAGTATTTCTGTTGAATCGATGTGGCTATGCAAAATCACTGGATGTTTTTGGAACTAGTGAATGTAACGCGCCAATATAAACTCAGATATTTTGATATAAATATGAACTTTATCAAACAAAACATACATGTATTGTGTAACATGAAGTCCTATGAGTGTCATCTGATGAAGATCATCAAAGGTTAGTGATTAATTTTATCTCTATTTGTGCTTTTTGAGACTCTTCTCTTTGACTGGGAAAATGGCTGTTTTTATTGTGGTTTGGTGGTGACCTAACATAATCGTTTGTGGTGCTTTCGCCGTGAAGCCTATTAACAACAAGACTATCCTTTAAAACGGTATAAAATACATGTATGTTTGAGGAATTTTAATTATGACATTTCTGTTTTGAATTTGGTGCCCTGCACTTTCACTGGCTGTTGTCATATCGTCCCGTTTACGGGATTGCAGCCCAAAGAGGTTTTAACTTAAGGAATTCATTACTATTCATTACCTAAGGAAATTGTTTAAGGTAGTTGCAGGACTATAAGGAAGGAAACTTTAAGGGAAAGGATAAGGGGGAAATTAGCTTAAGATGTTTCATGCAACCGGGCCCTGGAACCCACTGAGAGAAACCTTCTCCAGGCTGGAAAACCTACAGACACATGGCGGTATCCTTTAAACAAGAAACTGTTAGATGTTAAGGTTAAAATCTAATAGTTATCTTAATGATAATCCAGGGTCAGAATAGATCTGAGAACATTACCTAGACACAACACAACGACATGAGGGAGAGAGAGACAGAGGGGGAGATTTTGGAGAAAGAAGAAGTAAACATTTTGTTGGACGATGTATACCATACAACTAATACAATTGGACACACAGCTAATATTAGAGTAACACACACACACACACACACACACACAAGCTCTCAATTTTTGGCTCTTTTTTTCTGGTCCTAATATAAGTTTCTCTGTCACTCTTTTTCCCTCTCTCCCCTCACTCTCGCTGTCTCCAGACTGGGAAAAGCTCTTACAGGAGGGTAGGTATAATCTGGCTCCAGTGGGTTTTTTATTTTTTACCTTTATTTAACTAGGCAAGTCAGTTAAGAACAAATTCTTATTTTCAATGACAGCCTAGTGGGTTAACTGCCTGTTCAGGCAGAACGACAGATTTGTACCTTGTCAGCTCGGGGGTTTAAACTTGCAACCTTCCGGTTACTAGTCCAACGCTCTAACCACTAGGCTACCCTGCCGCTGTCCCTGCTGGTAAACAGTCTCAGGGTGACAGACCTAGTCCTGGACGCCTGCATTACCTGGCTTACTGGGACACAGCACTGGCCTATGGCACCAAGACTCTGGAGCCTTACAGGTGAGTGGTTCTGTTGTGTGTGTGTGTGTGTGTGTGTGTGTATTACTCTAACATTCAAATCTCCTGAAAATGGTCTTTGTCCCATCTTCTTTAGTGCCTTAGCTACAGTTATAATGTTATTTGAGATAATGTGTTCTAGGATTCCAAAGTGTTCTGAAACTTTAGTTTATTTCTAATACATTCTACATGAAGGCAGTTCTGGTCTCCACTGTAATAGCAGAGCTGTGTAGCTGTGAGGCTAGGGACGACTGTTTCAGCTGCAGCAGGGTGATTAGCAATGCTAAGTGGCTACCGGGTTGACTCGATATGAGACATTAGCTTTGCTAAACACTAAACAAGCTAATGTTATGCAAATTTAAACCATCTCTATTTGATTTCCACTCCCCTGCTTACTCTGATGACTGCCCCCCTAAACACACTCCCCACACCCTTAACCTTCTTCCTTTTTGGAGAATAATTTGGCATCCCTTATTATTTTGGGTTATTGTTTCAGCTATTAAACATGTTTTTCAAGCTCATCGACTTTGATTACCGGAGAAAATGGGCTAAAATGGAATGTGCTTAAGCTGAATAAATCATTTCCTAACAGTGTGTCTGTGTAACCTCCTCTGTGCTGCTAACGTCAGTGTTACTGCTCAAGGCTATTAATGGAACATTGCCTCCACTTCATAATGTTTAATTATAAAAATGTTGAGCCTTAGATAATGTGGTCGCTGCTAGACAATATTACGTAATGCCCGACGCAAAATAAACAGTAGTGTTATTTTAGTAGCTAATGGATTGTGCAACTGTGCCTTTTCTTAAAGGGAGAGATAGGTAATGGGGTGAGATCAAGAGGAAAGAGAGAGGGGGGAGAGGAGAGAGAGAGGGGGAGAGAGATTATGGGGTGAGATCAAGAGGAGAGAGAGAGGGAGGAGAGGAGAGAGAGAGGGGGAGAGAGATTATGGGGTGAGATCAAGAGGAGAGAGAGGGAGGAGAGGAGAGAGAGAGGGGGAGAGAGAGAGAGGGGATAAGAGGGAGGGAGAAAGAGAGAGAGGGGATGAGAGGGAGGGAGAAAGAGGAGCCAGAGAACGATTGAACGACTGTCTTTTTCAGAGAGGTTTCCTCTCTCACTGTCTTTACTTTCTCAAATAGCCTTTTCTGTCAGTAATAACAGGCTGTGTTTCCTGTAGGTCAGAGTATAATACATACTGTATCTTCAGGCTAGGCACATAGAGCTTATTGACTCCACACTCCTGCAGGTGTCAATTTACACACACACACACACACACACACACACACACACACACACACACACACACACACACACACACACACACACACACACACAGCAAAACAGCTAAGCTCCACTGATTCCTAACAACTCCTGAAGAAAAGGAGAGAAACTAAGAATAAATCAGTGTGCACATATCCTGTCTTCTCTTGAGAGCCAGGTCTGCCTACGACGACCTTTCTCAATAGCAAGGCTATGCTCACTGAGTCTGTACATAGCCAAAGCTTACTTTAATTTTGGGTCAGTCTCTCTCAATTTTTTTTCAGTTCAATTTGCTTTATTGGCATGACGTAACAATGTACATATTGCCAAAGCTTACTTTGGATATTTAACAATATTAAAATAATAAGAATCAAAATAGTCAATGGGACAACAGTAACAACAATAACCAAGGGTCAAAACAACCATACGCATAACAATAAGCATAGTGTCACGAGAGTTGTAAAAATCGGACCAAAATGCAGCGTGGTTTGGGTTCATCTTTATTACGTGAACCGGCAAAAAACAATAAAGAACCAAACGAACGTGAAGCTATGCAGTGCTCAAGGCGACACAAACAAGATCCCACAACCAACAGGTGGGAAAAGGCTGCCTAAGTATGATCCCCAATCAGAGACAACGATAGACAGCTGCCTCTGATTCAGGCTGCTCCATCTCAGGTTCTGCTGTTGTGCAGTGGTTGCACAGTCTTTCCTCTACAAGGAGCCAGGTTTTCCTGTGTCTAACCTTCTCAATGGCAAGGCTGTGCTCACTGAGACTGTACTTTGTCAAGGTTTTTCTAGGGTTTTGATCAGAAACCATGGTCAAATAGTTAGCCACGGTGTACTGTCTATTTAGGGCCATTATGTCTATAATGTGTTGTAGCGATGTGCAAATAGAGTACAAAAGGGCAAATAAATAAATAGGGGTTGTATTTACAATGGTGTTTGTTCTTCACTGGTTGCCCTTTTCTTGGGGCAACAGGTCACAAATCTTGCTGCATTTATGGCACACTATTTCACCCAGTAGATATGGGAGTTTATCAAAATTGGATTTGTTTTTCGAATTCTTTGTGGGTCTGTGTAATCTGATAAATATTTGGTAGACTGCTAGACTCTGAGACTCTGGATGCTAGACTGAGACTCTGGATGCTAGACTGAGACTCTGGATGCTAGACTGAGACTCTGGATGCTAGACTGAGACTCTGGATGCTAGACTGAGACTCTGGATGCTAGACTGAGACTCTGGCTGCTAGACTGAGACTCTGGCTGCTAGACTGAGATTGCGACTGCTAGACTGAGACTGCGACTGCTAGACTGAGACTGCTAGACAGACTGCGACTGCTAGACAGACTGCGACTGCTAGACTGAGACTCTGGATGCTAGACTGAGACTCTGGATGCTAGACTGAGACTCTGGATGCTAGACTGAGACTCTGGATGCTAGACTGAGATTGCGACTGCTAGACTGAGATTGCGACTGCTAGACTGAGACTGCGACTGCTAGACTGAGACTGCTAGACAGACTGCGACTGCTAGACAGACTGCGACTGCTAGACTGAGACTCTGGATGCGACTGAGACTCTGGATGCTAGACTGAGGCTCTGGATGCTAGACTGAGACTGCGACTGCTAGACTGAGACTCTGGATGCTAGACTGAGACTGCTAGACTGAGACACTGGTTGCTAGACTGAGACTCTGGCTGCTAGACTGAGACTGCTAGACTGAGACACTGGCTGCTAGACTGAGACTCTGGCTGCTAGACTGAGACTGCTAGACTGAGACACTGGCTGCTAGACAGACTCTGGCTGCTAGACTGAGACACTGGCTGCTAGGATGCTAGACTGAGGCTCTGGATGCTAGACTGAGGCTCTGGATGCTAGACTGAGGCTCTGGATGCTAGACTGAGGCTCTGGCTGCTAGACTGGGGCTCTGGCTGCTAGACTGGGGCTCTGGCTGCTAGACTGGGGCTCTGGCTGCTAGACTGAGGCTCTGGCTGCTAGACTGAGGCTCTGGATGCTAGACTGAGCAACTGGATGCTAGACTGAGACTCTGGCTGCTAGACTGAGACTCTGGCTGCTAGACTGGCTGCTAGACTGAGACTCTGGCTGCTAGACTGAGGCTCTGGATGCTAGACTGAGGCTCTGGATGCTAGACTGAGGCTCTGGATGCTAGACTGAGGCTCTGGATGCTAGACTGAGGCTCTGGCTGCTAGACTGAGGCTCTGGATGCTAGACTGAGGCTCTGGATGCTAGACTGAGGCTCTGGCTGCTAGACTGAGGCTCTGGCTGCTAGACTGAGGCTCTGGATGCTAGACTGAGGCTCTGGATGCTAGACTGAGACTCTGGCTGCTAGACTGAGACTCTGGCTGCTAGACTGAGACTCTGGCTGCTAGACTGAGACTCTGGCTGCTAGACTGAGACTCTGGCTGCTAGACTGAGACTCTGGCTGCTAGACTGAGACTCTGGCTGCTAGACTGAGACTCTGGCTGCTAGACTGAGACTCTGGCTGCTAGACTGGCTGCTAGACTGAGCAACTGGATGCTAGACTGAGGCTCTGGATGCTAGACTGAGGCTCTGGCTGCTAGACTGAGGCTCTGGCTGCTAGACTGAGACTCTGGCTGCTAGACTGAGACTCTGGCTGCTAGACTGAGACTCTGGCTGCTAGACTGAGACTCTGGCTGCTAGACTGAGACTCTGGCTGCTAGACTGAGACTCTGGCTGCTAGACTGAGACTCTGGCTGCTAGACTGGCTGCTAGACTGAGCAACTGGATGCTAGACTGAGGCTCTGGCTGCTAGACAGCTAGACTCTGAGACTCTGGCTGCTAGACAGACTCTGGCTGCTAGACTGAGACTCTGGCTGCTAGACTGAGACTCTGGCTGCTAGACTGAGACTCTGGCTGCTAGACTGAGACTCTGGCTGCTAGACTGAGACTCTGGCTGCTAGACTGGCTGCTAGACTGAGACTCTGGCTGCTAGACTGAGGCTCTGGATGCTAGACTGAGGCTCTGGATGCTAGACTGAGGCTCTGGATGCTAGACTGAGGCTCTGGATGCTAGACTGAGGCTCTGGATGCTAGACTGAGGCTCTGGCTGCTAGACTGAGACTCTGGCTGCTAGACTGAGACTCTGGCTGCTAGACTGCTAGACTGAGACTGCGACTGCTAGACAGACTGTGACTGCAAGACTGAGACTCTGGATGCTAGACTGAGGCTCTGGATGCTAGACTGAGGCTCTGGATGCTAGACTGAGGCTCTGGATGCTAGACTGAGGCTCTGGATGCTAGACTGAGGCTCTGGATGCTAGACTGTTACTCTGCTCCTCAAATCAAATGTATTTATAAAGCCCTTCGTACATCAGCTGATATATCAAAGTGCTGTACAGAAACCCAGTCTAAAACCGAAAAAAGCAAGCAATGCAGATGTAGAAGCACGCACGTAGAAGTACTCTGTTCCTCTGTTACTCTGTGTCATCTGTTACTCTGTCATCTGTTACTCTGTCATCTGTTACTCTGTCATCTGTTACTCTGTCATCTGTTACTCTGTCATCTGTTACTCTGTGTCATTTTCTAAGTGGTAGGAATACTGCACCTGTGTACATGTAGCATAGGTTGGGGACACCTTAATTGGGGAGGACGGGCTCGTTGTAATGGCTGGAGCGGAATTAGTGGAATGGTATCAAATACAGCATACACATGGAATGTTTAATGCCATTCCATTTGCTTCGTTCCAACCATTATTATGAGCCGTCCTCCCATCAGCAGCCTCCATTGTTGTGTAGCTGGTTAGCGTTTTTTGTTATGAGTCTTGTTCTGGAGGCAGCTCTGCAGGATGGTCACTAGCTGGCACAGCCACAGTCATACAATCTAACCTTATGCCTAACTCTAACCTTAACCACACTGCTAACTAACCCTAATGCCTGACCCTAACCCAAATTTTGACTTTGCAGCTTGCCCATCACGCAGCTTGTCCATCTTGAGATAATCACTGAGTTCTGCCTCCAAGGCAAGATTCATAACAATAAACATCAACCTGCATATGTGTATGGAGTAAGAGAGAGAAGGAAAGAAAAAGAGAAATAGAATGATGGAAAGGGAGGCAGAGATAAAATGAGAGAGGATGTCTGCACCCCATGTAGAAGAGTCCAGACTTCTCTGTAGTGATTTTACAGTTAGGCAAGGAAAGAGAATGTTGCATTTTAAAAACTGTTCATTTGTTGTTTTTTACTCTCTCTCTCACTCCTCTCCGTCTCTCACACCCTTAGGCTATCTGCATCAAACTAACAACACAGAAGCATGTTTACGTTTCATTTCCACATGGAACAACTAGACAGGAGGAGATCGGCAAGAGAACTTAAACGCAATTATTTTAATTGCTTTACCTCTCAATGTACCCAAATAAAATAATAATTAAAGCTTGGTGTTTGTTGTTATCTGTGCGTGGTAGCATCATTCACTCCGTAATTAAATCAACATTGTTGCGCCTTATTATTCAGGCGAGGCAAGTGTAGAGCACATCCACTTTAAACCTCTCTTTAACAGCAGGATTCAAATCTAACTGCAGGATCCAGAACCATTAGGATAATTGTGAGGTGGGTGAATGAGTTCTAGATAAACAAACAGACTATTAGAGAAGCTAGTTTTACATCTTATTCAAATCTTATTACTATATTATTTGTGTCTTATTCGTATCTTATTTGTATATTATTAGTTGCTTACAAGTATATTATTAGTATCTTATAAGTATCTTATTTGTGTCTGTCTAATCTTACTATTATCTTATAAGTATCTTATAAGTATGTTATTAGTATCTTATTAGTTTACTGATGGCATATTGACTCCTAGTAAACAATGTCTGTGATGTTCCAATGTCTTAGACATTATTGAGTAATGCTGTGATTGACGCCTTTAATTAGTGATCTCCTGAAGCTAAGGCTGTTTAAAATATCACAGTACCGGCTTATTAAGGAAGTTATCCTCTCATTGCTTAGGGAATAGAATAGGGAATAAACTACTGTCTAAAGCAGAGCAGAGGGCGTCACCAGGGGTTTAGATCGTAGTTTAAACTATAATGATTGGACCGAGGCGCAGCGTGTGTAGAATTCCACATGTTTAATAAACTCACCAAACAAAACAGAAGAAAAAACTAAACGTTACGCTAATAATAGTGCTAACAGGGGACTACTATCCATTGTCAAGATCCCACAAAGCACAAAAGGGGAAATGGCTGCCTAAATATGATCCCCAATCAGAGACAACGAAAAACAGCTGCCTCTGATTGGGGACCATACCAGGCCAACATAGATCATTAAACATCTAGGTGACCCACCCCAGTCATGGTCACGCCCGAACCAACATAGAGAGCTGCTTATTCTCTGTGGTCAGGGCGTGACAGAGAGGTCATCACCAAGGGTTTAGATCGTAGTTTAAACTACTGCCTAGAGCAGAGAGGGCGTCACCAGGGGTTTAGATCGTAGTTTAAACTACTGTCTAAAGCAGAGCAGAGCACATCCGTCTGTCACGGATGTGTGGAGAGACGGACCAAGGCGCAGTGTGATTAAAGTTCCACATATTTAAGCGAAACTTCCAAACAAAAAGAAACAAACAACGAACAGTGACATCAGAGGTGCTACATGCACTAACTCAAAACAATATCCCACAAACCAGGTGGAGACAGGGAACCGTTAAGTATGATCCCCAATTAGAGAAACAAACCTCAGCTGCCTCTGATTGGGAACCATACCAAAAGCACCAACATAGAAATAATAGACCTAGAACACCCCCTAGTCACGCCCTGACCTACTATACCATAGCGAACCAAGGGCTCTCCATGGTCAGGGCCTGACAGTGTAACCAGGGGTTTAGATCGTAGTTTAAACTACTGTCTAAAGCAGAGAAGAGAGGTCATCACCAAGGGTTTAGATCGTAGTTTAAACTACTGTCTAGAGCAGAGCACAGAGGGAGTCACCAGGGGATTAGATCGTAGTTTAAACTACTGTCTAGAGCAGAGCACAGAGGGAGTCACCAGGTGTTTAGATCGTAGTTTAAACTACTGTCTAAAGCAGAGCAGAGAGGGCGTCACCAGGTGTTTAGATCGTAGTTTAAACTACTGTCTAAAGCAGAGCAGAGAGGGCGTCACCAGGGGTTTAGATTGTAGTTTAAACTACTGTCTAGAGCAGAGCACAGAGGTCATCACCAGGGGATTAGATCGTAGTTTAAACTACTGTCTAGAGCAGAGAAGTCATCACCAGGTGTTTAGATCGTAGTTTAAACTACTGTCTAGAGCAGAGCACAGAGGGAGTCACCAGGGGATTAGATCGTAGTTTAAACTACTGTCTAGAGCAGAGAAGAGAGGGAGTCACCAGGGGTTTAGATCGTAGTTTAAACTACTGTCTAAAGCAGAGCACAGAGGGAGTCACCAGGGGTTTAGATCGTAGTTTAAACTGCTGTCTAAAGCAGAGCACAGAGGGAGTCACCAGGGGTTTAGATCGTAGTTTAAACTACTGTCTAAAGCAGAGCAGAGAGGGTGTCACCAGGGGTTTAGATCGTAGTTTAAACTACTGTCTAAAGCAGAGCAGAGAGGGCGTCACCAGGGGTTTAGATCGTAGTTTAAACTACTGTCTAAAGCAGAGCAGAGAGGGCGTCACCAGGGGTTTAGATCGTAGTTTAAACTACTGTCTAGAGCAGAGAGGGCGTCACCAGGGGTTTAGATCGTAGTTTAAACTACTGTCTAGAGCAGAGAAGAGAGGGAGTCACCAGGGGTTTAGATCGTAGTTTAAACTACTGTCTAAAGCAGAGCACAGAGGGAGTCACCAGGGGTTTAGATCGTAGTTTAAACTACTGTCTAAAGCAGAGCACAGAGGTCATCACCAGGGGTTTAGATCGTAGTTTAAACTACTGTCTAAAGCAGAGCACAGAGGGTGTCACCAGGGGTTTAGATCGTAGTTTAAACTACTGTCTAGAGCAGAGCAGAGAGGGCGTCACCAGGGGTTTAGATCGTAGTTTAAACTACTGTCTAAAGCAGAGCAGAGAGGGCGTCACCAGGGGTTTAGATCGTAGTTTAAACTACTGTCTAGAGCAGAGAAGAGAGGTCATCACCAGGTGTTTAGATCGTAGTTTAAACTACTGTCTAAAGCAGAGCACAGAGGGCGTCACCAGGGGTTTAGATCGTAGTTTAAACTACTGTCTAAAGCAGAGCAGAGAGGGCGTCACCAGGGGTTTAGATCGTAGTTTAAACTACTGTCTAGAGCAGAGAGGTCATCACCAGGGGTTTAGATCGTAGTTTAAACTACTGTCTAAAGCACAGAGGTCATCACCAGGGATTAGATCGTAGTTTAAACTACTGTCTAGAGCAGAGAAGAGAGGTCATCACCAGGTGTTTAGATCGTAGTTTAAACTACTGTCTAGAGCAGAGAAGAGAGGTCATCACCAGGTGTTTAGATCGTAGTTTAAACTACTGTCTAGAGCAGAGCACAGAGGGAGTCACCAGGCGATTAGATCGTAGTTTAAACTACTGTCTAGAGCAGAGCACAGAGGGAGTCACCAGGGATTTAGATCGTAGTTTAAACTGCTGTCTAAAGCAGAGCAGAGAGGTCATCACCAGGGGTTTAGATCGTAGTTTAAACTACTGTCTAAAGCAGAGCACAGAGGGAGTCACCAGGGGTTTAGATCGTAGTTTAAACTACTGTCTAGAGCAGAGAAGAGAGGGAGTCACCAGGGGTTTAGATCGTAGTTTAAACTACTGTCTAGAGCAGAGCAGAGAGGGCGTCACCAGGGGTTTAGATCGTAGTTTAAACTACTGTCTAGAGCAGAGAAGAGAGGGAGTCACCAGGGGTTTAGATCGTAGTTTAAACTACTGTCTAGAGCAGAGCAGAGAGGGCGTCACCAGGGGTTTAGATCGTAGTTTAAACTACTGTCTAGAGCAGAGCAGAGAGGGCGTCACCAGGGGTTTAGATCGTAGTTTAAACTACTGTCTAAAGCAGAGCAGAGAGGGCGTCACCAGGGGTTTAGATCGTAGTTTAAACTACTGTCTAAAGCAGAGCAGAGAGGGCGTCACCAGGGGTTTAGATCGTAGTTTAAACTACCGTCTAAAGCAGAGCAGAGAGGGAGTCACCAGGGGTTTAGATCCAGGCCTCATCAGGTTTTGTACTGATTAATTTTCAGCTGAAGCCAAGTCTGCATATGGGGACCTGAAATAAGATAGAACATATCTGCTGCCTGTGTACTACAGGCATACCCTATAGTTTAATCCTCCTCAGGACAGCATGTCCCGTATTCCTGTCATTAGTTTCTATATATGGCTGGGACTGACAGTACTACTCTATACTGTGTGGGGAATAGGGAGAGACCTGATATTTGGAAAGTTTTCATTAGTGGTCAAATGCCATTGATAGGAAGGTGACCCTGTGTGTGTGTGTGTTTGTGTGTGCGTGCGCGTGCGTGTCCTCGTCAGGGTGGTTTGAATGTTCTGTTATGGCCTAACCAGCTAAACGGTCCCAGAGTAATTAGCATATGTAAATGAGGGTCATTAGAGCATCCACTGGAGCATTCCTGCACAGCCAGCTGCCAGGACAGTGTCTGTCGTCTGTGTCTGTGTCTGTCTGTGAGTGCACATGCTTTCATGCTTATGTGTGTGCCCTGACGTCAATACACTTCATTCAGGAGTAGGTCCTTCTTCCTCTGTTTATGCCTCTCCTTAGTGCATGGTGCCTGTCCACATAAAGGTACTTCTGAAGGCATTTTAAGTGAGAGGAATGGTTGTATTAACTTCACTAGCCATTTATCCATGGTGAAATATTTATTTAGTCTTTGTTTTCAGTGCTCTTAGAGACTTGATTGTTGCCCAACTCCACTTATCAGTACTCAGCAGTACATCCGCCCAGAATGGACTATGGATGTTTTGCATAAAAACATTAATTTCACAACCCACAAAATAGTTTACACTCCACAATACTGAAATAGCAGACCTATGCTGAGATATGCCACACACACACACACAGACATGCAGTTCAGTGATAATGCCAGAGAAGCCGGTGTTTGGAGGATATATTGGCACGTGTTGTTAGGCCTGAGACGAAGTCGAAATTATTTTGTTCCGTATCTATGTACGCAACCCAGTCATTCATTCTAAATATTCTTTCCCATACTGACATGCAACATTCTTATCCCTTGCTTGCTAGCTAGCCAACAATGGCTAACTTACAGTCACATCAAACAGTGCAGACAGAATAACAGCAAATTAACTGCATTTGTTTAAGCAGTTTTTTAGTGACATTTATTTGGATACATCCATAACAATGAGCTAATGACGCTACTCTAAAAGAAATGGGAGATAATGCCGTTGTATAAACACACACGATAGAGATACAGATGTTGTCTGGGGTACAACCTTTACCCCAAACACACAACCTTTACCCCAAACACACAACCTTTATCCCAAACACATGTGTCCGTGCCGGTGTGTCTGTGTGTCTGTGTTTATGAATGAATGAATACACAACACCAAATGTTCATGAATATCACAAAAGCCCAATCGTAGTTGAAACAAAAGAGATTGATTTGTTGCGTTATTAATATGACAGCTACAGGAAGAGAAACTAAACCGAAACTACAGCCAGAGAAACACACAAACACCCTCCTTCATTTGTCCTCCTGTCTTCCCAGAGCGAGGGAGAGAAGTGCGTTCAGAAGTCTTGTGTTTAGTAACAACAAAGCTTCTTCCCAGAGGTTTTAGATGTGTGTTTGTGGTGGATCCCAGTGTGTGTGTGCGTGTGAGACAAGGATCACACAGACTGAATTCCTTGTCTCAGAGAACTGAAGGCTAAACTTATTTCCTCTTAGATCTCACTGACTCTCTGTACATGCAGCACATCACATCTACTAACTGTCAAGTGACAATGAAAATGTACCGTTCTTTTCTTCCATCTTTAATTGTAGTTTGGCACTTTTGTCTGTGAGTGTTTTTCACATGTATTGTAGTGGATCAGAGACTGCTAACTGCAGTAGGGTTTCTGAATGATGAATAGAGGTTTCCAAGCCTCTCTTCGGGAATGACTTTGGGTCCCTGAGGAGAGGTTTGAAGACCACTGGAATAGGGTACTGTATACTGACTGAGTGCATTGCAGACTGCAGTAGGTTACTTTATGCAGACTGCAGTAGGTTAGTGTATACAGACTGCAGTAGGTTAGTGTATACAGACTGCAGTAGGTTACTTTATACAGACTGCAGTAGGTTACCTTATGCAGACTGCAGTAGGTTACCTTATGCAGACTGCAGTAGGTTACTGTATACAGACTGCAGTAGGTTACTTCATGCAGACTGCAGTAGGTTAGTGTATACAGACTGCAGAAGGTAACTTTATGCAGACTGCAGTAGGTTAGTGTATACAGACTGCAGAAGGTTACTTTATGCAGACTGCAGTAGGTTAGTGTATACAGACTGCAGAAGGTAACTTTATGTAGACTGCAGTAGGCTAGTGTATACAGACTGCAGTAGGTTACTTCATGCAGACTGCAGTAGGTTACTTTATGCAGACTGCAGTAGGTTACTTTATGCAGACTGCAGTAGGTTACTTTATGCAGACTGCAGTAGGTTAGTGTATGCAGACTGCAGTAGGTTAGTGTATACAGACTGCAGTAGGTTAGTGTATACAGACTGCAGAAGGTTAGTGTATACAGACTGCAGAAGGTAACTTTATGCAGACTGCAGTAGGCTAGTGTATACAGACTGCAGTAGGTTACTTTATACAGACTGCAGTAGGTTACTTTATACAGACTGCAGTAGGTTACTTTATACAGACTGCAGTAGGTTACTGTATGCAGAATGCAGTAGGTTACTTTATGCAGACTGCAGTAGGTTACTGTATGCTGAGTGCAGTAGGTTACTGTATGCTGAGTGCAGTAGGTTACTGTATACTGACTTCAGTAGGTTACTGTATGCTGAGTGCAGTAGGTTACTGTATGCTGAGTGCAGATCCATTCTCTGTGGTTCTGTGCTCTGCTGTTGTTTCCTCAGGCTACTTCTCACTCTCCTGTCAAAACTCTCTCATCTACCCTTCTCTACTTAAACATAGGTTGTATTTACAATGGTGTTCTTTCTACCCCTCCCACTCTCACCCTGTATCCTGTCAAAACACCTTTAAACTCATCAAGTGTCTGCAGGTTAACGGAGAGCAAATCACTGCAGAAAGGAAAGAGTAGAGTGAGGTCAGGGAAAGAGAAGGAGAGGCAGAAGGAGAGCGATATGTGTTTTGACAGGACACAGAGGGTCAAAACACCTTTAATCTCATCACGTCTCTCACTCTCTTTCCATCTCCTTCTGCCTCTCTCCTTCCCTCTCCCTAACCTCACTCTCTTTCCTTTCTGCAGTGATTTGCTCTCTGGTTAACCTGCCGACACTTGATGCATGAGGATATGGGTCTTGTGTGTGCCTCTGTGTGTTGCCCATGGTTACAAGGCTCAGTACACTGAGCTAACACACTGCCGTGACTGGTGTTAATAATTGATCCCATTATGATACTATGACAAATGTCCTCATGCCAATCTCCATACATAGAACACGTGAATAATCAGTCGTTACCAATAAAACACCGTTATTAACTTGGGCAGGAGCTCCCCAGAGCTGAGTACTGGCACCTAAAATGTTCTACTGCTTGAGCTCCTGTATGTAATAGTGTCTCAACAGTATTGTGGAGCTCCTACACCTAAATATACTGTAAACAGTACCTGCACCCAAAATGAGTACCGACACCTATTTCAGTCCAAGTAAAGCACTGATAAAATGTCACAATACGGTGCAGAGCATCCGACCTGGCCAAGGAGACCCCCAGCTCCGCTAACACCATTGACATCAGCGTTAACTATTTGGTTGTGATATCATCACCTCTTGAAGGACAGTCAGAACTACACATGTCAGATTATTCCATGCAAACAATTGTGCACATTTAGCTCTATCATCAGAGTTATACAGCAAGTACCTGCAGCCGCATTTCATGATCAGTAAACATCAATTGATCTTGTCATTTCAGAAACATGAGGGTAGCCTCACGATATCGGCCACCATCAATTGGGTATTTGAGTGATATAAAATAAAAGTGAAACTATACCTGACGAGTATGAGTGGTTTAGCTTCATTTCGATGTAACATTACTATTAGCTGATAATGTTTACTTTGAAAGCTACCAGTAGAACCTGTGTACAGTTGGCTAAACATAGTGATAAGTAAACATAAGGTACTTTCTTCTCCAACCAACATAGGCCTACCTAGTGAAGTTAGCTAACATTATCTCCTTTTCAACACTGTTTTTAAGAGTATTTAATCACGATTGCTGGTGACAGACATGATAGGCTGCATTGATTGACGGACCACGTCAAATTGGCTAGCTAGCTGATAACAGATCATGTCAATATGGCAAGTTAACAAGCTAACTTTCAGGGGATAAACTAGATGGCTATACTTGCTTGCCATCTATAGTGGTGATGACAGTAGTCTGACTGACATCTTTACCAAGACATGTCAAGCTATTTCCAAAAGCCTAACATAGATAGAACAATGAGCCTCACACACACACACCTCTCTGAATTCTTAGAGGTTTTGAACAACAGAGCGAGAGAATGAAGAAATGATTGAAGAACAGGATGAATAGAATATTATCCTCCCAGGGGGATTTCTCTCACCAGGTCTTGTACAGGTTACAAACACATGATCACACACATCCGGTTACAAACCCATTAAAACACTCCCAACATGTGAGGGGGTCAGAAGACATCAGAACATAGAATCCCATATCAGAGGTTGACTCAGACGGGAGTAGCTTTGATTCATGATAAACGTGTGTCAAAATCAGAGCTGCAGAACAGACAACACTACAAGAAGTAGCTACAGTGCCTTGCGAAAGTATTCGGCCCCCTTGAACTTTGCGACCTTTTGCCACATTTCAGGCTTCAAACATAAAGATATAAAACTGTATTTTTTTGTGAAGAATCAACAACAAGTGGGACACAATCATGAAGTGGAACGACATTTATTGGATGTTTAAAACTTTTTTAACAAATCAAAAACTGAAAAATTGGGCGTGCAAAATTATTCAGCCCCCTTAAGTTAATACTTTGTAGCGCCACCTTTTGCTGCGATTACAGCTGTAAGTCGCTTGGGGTATGTCTCTATCAGTTTTGCACATCGAGAGACTGAAATTTTTTCCCGTTCCTCCTTGCAAAACAGCTCGAGCTCAGTGAGGTTGGATGGAGAGCATTTGTGAACAGCAGTTTTCAGTTCTTTCCACAGATTCTCGATTGGATTCAGGTCTGGACTTTGACTTGGCCATTCTAACACCTGGATATGTTTATTTTTGAACCATTCCATTGTAGATTTTGCTTTATGTTTTGGATCATTGTCTTGTTGGAAGACAAATCTCCGTCCCAGTCTCAGGTCTTTTGCAGACTCCATCAGGTTTTCTTCCAGAATGGTCCTGTATTTGGCTCCATCCATCTTTCCATCAATTTTAACCATCTCCCTGTCCCTGCTGAAGAAAAGCAGGCCCAAACCATGATGCTGCCACCACCATGTTTGACAGTGGGGATGGTGTGTTCAGGGTGATGAGCTGTGTTGCTTTTACGCCAAACATAACGTCTTGCATTGTTGCCAAAAAAATGTGGTTTCATCTGACCAGAGCACCTTCTTCCACATGTTTGGTGTGTCTCCCAGGTGGCTTGTGGCAAACTTTAAACAACACTTTTTATGGATATCTTTAAGAAATGTCTTTCTTCTTGCCACTCTTCCATAAAGGCCAGATTTGTGCAATATACGACTGATTGTTGTCCTATGGACAGAGTCTCCCACCTCAGCTGTAGATCTCTGCAGTTCATCCAGAGTGATCATGGGCCTCTTGGCTGCATCTCTGATCAGTCTTCTCCTTGTATGAGCTGAAAGTTTAGAGGGACGGCCAGGTCTTGGTAGATTTGCAGTGGTCTGATACTCCTTCCATTTCAATATTATCGCTTGCACAGTGCTCCTTGGGATGTTTAAAGCTTGGGAAATCTTTTTGTATCCAAATCCGGCTTTAAACTTCTTCACAACAGTATCTCGGACCTGACTGGTGTGTTCCTTGTTCTTCATGATGCTCTCTGCGCTTTTAACGGACCTCTGAGACTATCACAGTGCAGGTGCATTTATACGGAGACTTGATTACACACAGGTGGATTGTATTTATCATCATTAGTCATTTAGGTCAACATTGGATCATTCAGAGATCCTCACACATCACAGGGTGAGGCCAGGCATGTCAGTGAGGTGTGGCAGAGAGTAGCTGTATACAGTCTGTAGAGTGTAGCTGTATACAGTCTGTAGAGTGTAGATGTATACAGTCTGTAGAGTGTAGCTGTATACAGTCTGTAGAGTGTAGCTGTATACAGTCTGTAGAGTGTAGCTGTATAGTCTGTAGAGTGTAGCTGTATACAGTCTGTAGAGTGTAGCTGCATACAGTCTGTAGAGTGTAGCTGCATACAGTCTGTAGAGTGTAGCTGTATACAGTCTGTAACACCTTCTGTCACTGCTGTTAAGTGAGGAGGAGGGGGTGAGGTGACCAGACGGTCAGGAGAGTGACTGCTTGACTCCCAGGAGCGTGCTCAGTGGAGAGGAGAGAGAGAGGAGGAGGAGGAGGGAGGCTGTTTTACATACAAGCTGTTCCTGAATTAATGGAAAGAAATCATTCAATCGTCAACTCTCTCTCATCAATGTTCTGTGAGGGTTGTCTGACCTTTCCGTGTGTTACTGGTGACAGCGGTGGGATCTGAGGATCTGGTCCCACTCATTGATCAGGCTGAGGATCAGGATCTATAGTAGCTCCCAGAGCCCAGCAGGAGTGATCCAGGAGTGTGACAGGCAACAGGTGAAAGCCTCAGATTACAAGTCCTTCTGTTGGTCATCCTGGAGAGAGAGAGAGTATGTGTGTATTCCAGGGTTTCCCAAACTTGGTCCTCTGGGCCCCAAGGGGTGCATGTTGTTTTTTTTTGCCCTAGCACTACACAACTGATTCAAATAATCAACTGATCATCAAGATTTAATCATTTGAGCACTGGTGTGTTCAATTTTTTGTCTATGAGGGCAGATGAAACGATAAGGATGGATTGTCTTTACCCAGTGAAGCACATGCTCTGAATTCCCCAGTGCTTTTGAACACAGTGTGTATGTGTATGTATGTGTGGCGCTTTAATATTCCAGGGAAGTTGTCCCGGTGGAGAGAGACAGCTCTTTGTTCTTGGTAATGATCGTGTTAGGGAACACTAATGTAGAGGAGGAGAGAGAGAACAGCCCCCAACACACACACACACACCACTGATACTAACATACAAGCTTCAACAGGCCTTCACCTAGACCCACCCACCCATTGCCAGTTACCACGGTAACACACAGCACCGTCCCATATGTGAGGATAAATGTGTGTGGCTGTCTACATTTTCTCCTGTGGTGAGTCTGATATCGATATGTGTTCTCAGTCAAGCTTATTGTGCTGTTATTCTGATGCCAAAACCACAAACACACACACACACACACACACACACACACACACACACACACACACACACACACACACACACACACACACACACACACACACACACACCCTAAAGCAGCATGAGCAACCCTGCCTGTATGCAGTATTGACCTCAGTAGGCTGTAGAGAGGACTCCATGAGAGGACTCCATGGTTCTGCCTTCAGGTCATCATGCTACTTATAGAGTAGTGCTGAGCAATTAATCAACATTTCGGTTATTTTGTGGTCTTTAAACAACTAATTGACTGAAGTTGGTTCAATTATTTTAATTCCATTTCTTTCAGTTTTTTTTTTTGTGAGCTCAATGCGCAGTTTCTCTAGAGATAAATCAGATCAAGCCCTAACTGGGTGATGTAGTAAAGAGTTTTAGCTTCAACAGGCCAATATTCTACATCGTTTAGTGCAGAAACCTTGGTAATGAACTACAATGACCATAATCCATTACGGGCCTACTTGTCCGGTCTGTGTGGGATTGTAATGCCCAGGGTTTAGTGGAGGAAGAAGTCAGGCACAGAAAACAGAGTTCAGAGTAGCGATATTTTTTAATTCACCACACCGGTGAAAACGATGCCACCCAAACAAATGCCCAAAACACGGGGAACTAAACAGTCAAGAAACACACACACACACACACACACACACACACACACACACACACACACACACACACACACACACACACACACACACACACACACACACACACACACACACACACACACACACACACAGAAAACAATCCCGCACACCCAGCAGGCGGGCCGGCTGGATAATAAAGCCCAACCAATTAACCTAACTAAACACAGGTGTAACTAATCTACAGACAAGGGGGGGAAAAGGATCAGTGGCAGCTAGTAGGCCGGTGACGACGACCGCCGAGCGCCACCTGAACAGGAAGGGGAGACACCTTCGGTAGGAGTCGTGACAGGGATAGACAAGGAGAAGGAGAGAAGAGACAGAAGACGTGATCAAGAGGGATAGAAAGCAGTTGCTTCACAAGGTATCTCTACCTGAAAATACATAATCTACGGGATGTATAGTTGGCCTTCAGCAATCATACTTGTCACGTCTGCTCCTGCTCCCTTCGACGTCGCTGGTTTACTAACCACCGGTACTGGCAACCCACATTACGCACACCTGTTCCCCATCATTACACACACCTGGTCATGATTTTCTCCTTAATTACTCCCCCTTTATTTAGCCCTCAGTAGTATCAGTCATTAGGTTGTATTATTTTATCTCACTTTCAGTACGCTTCTCATGTTTCTGTATCGGTTCATTATTAAACTCACCTTCCTCACCTGCTTCCTGACTCCCGGTGTGTACGTTACAGTACTAAAATAGTGATTTTGTCAGACAGCATAGTGTCACGACTTCTACCGAAGTCGATGCCTCTCCTTGTTCGGGTGGTGGTCGGCGTCACCGGTCTTCTAGCCATCATTGATCCATTTTCCATTGCTTTTGTCTTGTCTTCCTACACACCTGGTTCCAATCCCATTCATTACATGTTGTGTATTTTACCCTCTGTTTCCCCTCATGTCCTTGTCAGAGATGGTTTGTTTGTATATTTGTGTATTATGTGTTGGTGCGCGAAGGGGTTCTTGTACCCGTTTTTATTTATCTTGTATTTTTGATTATGGAGTTTTATCAAGTCTGTTAAACGACTCCATTTATACCAAGTTGGATTCTCCTGCGCCTGACTTCCCTGCCTCCTACACACGACATTACACATAGACAGCAGCTCTATAGAGACGATAACTTGGAATGAAATAATAGTCATCAAAATTAAACAAATGTACAATTCACAACAATTGACCTATTTTATTAAAGTAATGTGAATAAATGATGGTTAATAAGTGATAAACAGTAAATGCGCAGTCACTACTATTAAGGGACTTGTATTCATTTTATTCTGTGTTACAGCATTCTACCTACACACTGAAGAAGGCTGTATAGCTGAAACGTCTCTGTATGCGTTCCCTGATGCAGTGAAAATGATTTAAAAATGGAATAATGAAGTAAGCTTTATGGACATCTTTCTAAGTGTGAACCCATTACACCTTTTTGTGTGTCTGAACTCACAGGTTTTACGCATCAGCCAAGCTTCTGGGAGAGTTCTCTTTTGATTAGTTCACATTCCCATCCATCAGCAGCCCCCGACTCTGAACCATGTCTTCTGAAACTATCAGCAAGCTTACTGAGAGAGCCCAAATGTTCACGTTCAGGAGATGCAGAGAAAATTCTACTCCCTGGGGACTTAACCACAGTCCCAGAGAAGGAAACACTGGAAAAGTATGAAATAAAACTAAAGAAACTACGAGAGAGAAATTAGCTTAGAGCTCCCTGCCAGAATGCTCAACGAATACTACAAGATCAGTAGAATCCCACGAAACTTACATATCCAAAAGGAGGCATCCGTAGGGAAAAGAGACCTGCATTTCTGCAGGCGCTGGTGCGAGATACTGAATCGCTGCTCCATCGACCTAATGCTACTCACCACTGACCATTCCTCAGGAGAGCTTTCTACTATAAAACAAGTTACCAATGAATGCAAAAGGGAAATTGAACAGACATATAATCGAGAAGAAGCAGACAGACTCCAGCGGAAGATCAAAACCAAAATCGATAACCTCCAAGCTGATCTACAGCAGTTCAGATTCAGAAAGTTCAAGCAATGGGAACCCCATTAGCTCCCAACTATGCAAATCTCTTCATGGGGAAATTCTAATTGGATTTTATTTAGGAAAATAATGCTTACAAAAATCATGTTAAAAATTGGACCTCCATTGCTTTATGATCTGGACTGGTTCTGAAATGAAATGAAAATAATTTCTTAACTACATTAAGTCTAGAGTACAATCCATTTCCTTCACTATGGAAAAGAACATTAACTCTATACATTTCTTAGATGTACTTGTTACAAAGAAGGGACAATCTCTAAGTACTACAGCTGACAGAAAACCTACAGATAACTATCAGCTGTCAGTATAGTAGTTGATCACCCTCTCCCCCTAAAAAGAGGTTTACCAGTAAGCCAACTTCATAGACTTCAAGATGCTAAGCTGATGATACGTTTGTATTCATTCCCACCATTTCCATAGAGTATGAAACACAGCGAATTATGTTCTGTGTACTTTATGAAGTTATGCTGTTGTGTAGAGTGTACGTCTATTCTCTCTCTGAGTGTGTGTTCTCTCTGTGAATGTGTGTGCGTTCCTTAGAAGTGTGTATTCTGTCTGTTAGTGTGTGTTCTCTCTGTGAGTGTGTTTGTTCTCTAGGAGTATGTAGCCATTCTGTGAGTGTGTGTGTGTGTTCTCTCTAATGGTGTGTATTCTCTCTGTGAGGGTGTGTGTTCTCTAACAGTGTGTATTCTCTCTGTGTGTGTGTGTTCTCTAACGGTGTGTATTCTCTCTGTGAGTGTGTGTGTGTTCTCTAACGGTGTGTATTCTCTCTGTGAGGGTGTGTGTTCTCTAACAGTGTGTATTCTCTCTGTGTGTGTGTGTTCTCTAACGGTGTGTATTCTCTCTGTGAGTGTGTGTGTGTTCTCTAACGGTGTGTATTCTCTCTGTGAGGGTGTGTGTGTGTTCTCTAACGGTGTGTATTCTCTCTGTGAGTGTGTGTGTGTGTGTTCTCTAACGGTGTGTATTCTCTCTGTGTGTGTGTGTGTGTTCTCTAACGGTGTGTATTCTCTCTGTGAGTGAGTGTGTGTGTTCTCTAACGGTGAGTATTCTCTCTGTGAGTGTGTGTGTGTGTGTGTGTTCTCTAACGGTGTGTATTCTCTCTGTGAGTGAGTGCTCTCTAACATGCTGACCAAACCGGTTTCTTTGCGTGCACCATCGTGCGCATGTTGATTTTGTCTATCCCTACCAGACATGATCATGATACGCAGGTTAAAATACCAAAACCAACTCTGAACCAACTACACTGACCACAAATATAAATGCAACAGGCAACAATTTCAAAGATTTTACTGAGTTACAATTCAGACTGTAGAAGGAAATCAGCCAATTGAAATAAATTAATTAGGCCCTAATCTATGTATTTCACGTGACTGGGAATACAGATATACATCTGTTGGTCACAGGTACCTTAAAAAACACTAGTGGCGTGGATCAGAAAACCAGTCAGTATCTGGTGTGACCACCATTTGCCTCATGCAGCGTGACACATCTTGATCAGCATGTTGATTGTAGCCTGTGGAATGTTGTCTCACTCCTCTTCAATGGCTGTGAGAAGTTGATGGATATTGACGGGAACTGGAACACTCTGTTGTACACGTCGATCCAGAGCATTCCAAACATGCTCCATGGGTGACATGTCTGGTGAGTATGCAGGCCATGGAAGAACTGGCAAATGTTCAGCTTCCAGGAATTGTGTACAGATCCTTATGACATGGGGCTGTGCATTATCATGCTGAAACATGAGGTGAAGGCGGTAGATGAATGGCACGACAATGGGCCTCAGGATTTCGTCATGGTATCTCTGTGCATTCAAATTGTCATTGATAAAATGCAGTTGTGTTTGCTGTCCGTAGCTTATGCCTGCCCATACCATAAACCCAATGCAACCATGAGGCCCTCTGTTTACAACAATGACAGCAGCAAACCGCTCGCCCACATGACGCCGTACACGATGTCTGCCATCTGCCCAGTACAGTTGAAACCGGGATTCATCCTTGAAGAGCACACTTCTCCAGCGTGCCAGTGGCCATCGAAGGTGAGCATTTGCCCACTGAAATCGGTTACGACGCCAAACTGCATTCAGGTCAAGACCCTGGTGAGGACAACGAGCACACAGATGAGCTTCCCTGAGATGGTTTCTGACAGTTTGTGCAGAAATGATTTGGTTGTGCAAACCCACAGTTTCATCAGCCGTCCAGGTGGCTGGTCTCAGACGATCCTGCAGGTGAAGAAGCCGGGTGTAGAGGTCCTGGGCTGGCATGGTTACATGTGGTCTGCAGTTGTGAGGCCGGTTGAATGTACTGCCAAATTCTCAAAAACAACATTTTGAGGCGATTTATGGTAGAGGAATGAACATTCAATTATTTGGCTATAGCTCTGGTGGACATTCCTGCTGTCAGCATGCCAATTGTACACTCCCTCAAAACTTGAGACACCTGTGGCATTGTTGTGTGACAAAACTACACATTTTATTGTCCCCAGCTCAAGGTGCACCTGTGTAATGATCATGCTGGGATCTTTCAATTCAGCTCATGAAACATGGGACCAACACTTTACATGTTGCTTTTATATTTTTTGTCATTATACAGTGCCTTGCGAAAGTATTCGGCCCCCTTGAACTTTGCGACCTTTTGCCACATTTCAGGCTTCAAACATAAAGATATAAAACTGTATTTTTTTGTGAAGAATCAACAACAAGTGGAGCACAATCATGAAGTGGAACAACATTTATTGGATATTTCAAACTTTTTTAACAAAACAAAAACTGAAAAATTGGGCATGCAAAAATTTTCAGCCCCTTTACTTTCAGTGCAGCAAACTCTCTCCAGAAGTTCAGTGAGGATCTCTGAATGATCCAATGTTGACCTAAATGACTAATGATGATAAATACAATCCACCTGTGTGTAATCAAGTCTCCGTATAAATAAAGTCTCATAGTATAAATGCACCTGCACTGTGATGGTCTCAGAGGTCCGTTAAAAGCGCAGAGAGCATCATGAAGAACAAGGAACACACCAGGCAGGTCCGAGATACTGTTGTGAAGAAGTTTAAAGCCGGATTTGAATACAAAAAGATTTCCCAAGCTTTAAACATCCCAAGGAGCACTGTGCAAGCGATAATATTGAAATGGAAGGAGTATCAGACCACTGCAAATCTACCAAGACCTGGCCGTCCCTCTAAACTTTCAGCTCATACAAGGAGAAGACTGATCAGAGATGCAGCCAAGAGGCCCATGATCACTCTGGATGAACTGCAGAGATCTACAGCTGAGGTGGGAGACTCTGTCCATAGGACAACAATCAGTCGTTTATTGCACAAATCTGGCCTTTATGGAAGAGTGGCAAGAAGAAAGCCATTTCTTAAAGATATCCATAAAAAGTGTTGTTTAAAGTTTGCCACAAGCCACCTGGGAGACACACCAAACATGTGGAAGAAGGTGCTCTGGTCAGATGAAACCAAAATTGAACTTTTTGGCAACAATGCAAAACAAACATAACGTTTGGCGTAAAAGCAACACAGCTGAACACACCATCCCCACTGTCAAACATGATGGTGGCAGCATCATGGTTTGGGCCTGCTTTTCTTCAGCAGGGACAGGGAAGATGGTTAAAATTGATGGGAAAATGGATGGAGCCAAATACAGGACCATTCTGGAAGAAAACCTGATGTAGTCTGCAAAAGACCTGAGACTGGGACGGAGATTTGTCTTCCAACAAGACAATGATCCAAAACATAAAGCAAAATCTACAATGGAATGGTTCAAAAATAAACATATCCAGGTGTTAGAATGGCCAAGTCAAAGTCCAGACCTGAATCCAATCGAGAATCTGTGGAAAGAACTGAAAACTGCTGTTCACAAATGCTCTCCATCCAACCTCACTGAGCTCGAGCTGTTTTGCAAGGAGGAATGGGAAAAAAATTCAGTCTCTCGATGTGCAAAAGTGATAGAGACATACCCCAAGCGACATACAGCTGTAATCGCAGCAAAAGGTGGCGCTACAAAGTATTAACTTAAGGGGGCTGAATAATTTTGCACGCCCAATTTTTCAGTTTTTGATTTATTAAAAAAGTTTTAAATATCCAATAAATGTCGTTCCACTTCATGATTGTGTCCCACTTGTTGTTGATTCTTCACAAAAAAATACAGTTTTATATCTTTATGTTTGAAGCCTGAAATGTGGCAAAAGGTCGCAAAGTTCAAGGGGGCCGAATACTTTCGCAAGGCACTGTATATTAATTTGGGGACAGGTCTAAACCCACATGAAACATTCATGGACATTTAGCTAGCTTGCAGTTGCTAGCTAATTTGTCTTGGGAGATAAACATTGGGTTGTTATTTAACCTGAAATTATATATATTTTTTGACACATTTTGAGTCATTCATTGTTGTGTTTCTCTCCTCCGACAATTAATCCACAGATAAAAATGTAACGTTGGGAGAGTGATGGGTGTGGAGTCAGACGCAGAGAGCAGAAGGTAGACGGGAAAAAACGCTTTAATGTCCTCAAGCACAGTAACAGATACAAACATGGGTAAAGCCCAAAACACAGGCGCAACAAAACCCAAACCCACTGTTACCAAGATACCAGACAGCGAAAACCCAAAAGTACACAAACACCACTAACGTGAAATAACCACAAGCCCACCCAGCGGGCTAAACAAACTTAAATAAACCCATCCCAAAACCCCAACAAGGAACAGATGAAAACAATTAGACAAAAACAAACAAAAAGGAAAAAGTGATCGGTGGCTGCTAGTAGACCGACGACGACGACGACCGCCGATTGCCACCCGAACAGGAAGGGGAGCCACCTTCGGTGGTATTCGTGACAGTACCCTCCGTCACCTGACGTGCACGCCGACATCGGCCTCGGGGACAACCCGGGGGGGCGAGGCGCAGGGCGATCCGGATGGAGGCGATGGAATTCCCTTAGCATAGTGGGATCCAATATATCCCCCACCGGGACCCGGCACCTCTCCTCTGCCCCGTACCCCTCCCAGTCCACGAGGTACTGCAGGCCCCTATCGTGTACGCCGGGGACCCCTCGATGTCCAGAGGGGAAGGAGGGACCTCCAGAACCTCACCTTCCTGCATGGGACCAGCTACCACCGGCCTGAGGAGAGACACATGAAACGAGGGGTTAATACGATAATGCGAAGGGAGTAACAATCGATAACACACCTCGTTTATTCTCCTCAGGACTTTAAATGGCCCTACACACTGTGGACCCAGCTTCCAGCAGGGCAGGCGGAGGGGCAGGTTTTGGGTCGAGAGCCTCACTACGGTGACGGTCAGCGCTCTTCTTCTGCCGTCCACTCGCCTGACGCAATGACTCCTGGACGGCTCTCCTGGTCTCCTTAGAGCACTGCACCCACTCCTCCACCGCAGGAGCCTCGGTCTGGCTCTGATGCCATGGTGCCAGAACCGGCTGGTACCCCAACACACACTCAAACGGTGACATGTTGGTAGAGGAGTGGCTTAGTGAGTCAGCCCAGGGGATATATCTCGCCCACTCCCCTGGCCGGTCCTGGCAATATGACCGCAGAAACCTATCCACTTCCTGGTTCACTCTCTCCACCTGCCCATTACTCTCCGGGTGATAACCCAAGGTCCGGCTGACCGAGACCCCCAGACGCTCCATAAACGCCTTCCATACTCGGGATGTAAACTGGGGACCCCAATCAGAAACGATATCCTCTGGCACCCCGTAGTGCCCGAGGATATCGTTTCTGATTGGGGTCCCCAGTTTACATCCCGAGTATGGAAGGCGTTTATGGAGCGTCTGGGGGTCTCGGTCAGCCGGCTGACTCTGCTTCCGCAGTCTGCAGGGCCGTAAGGAGACCGGGCAACGGGATAAGACTTCCTTCGATTCATAAAAGCATTATTGAGGTCGGGAACTGATGTTTGGCGATAAGGCCTGGCTCGCAGTTGGCATTCCAATTTATCTCAAAAGTGTTCGATAGGGTTGAAGTCAAATTCTTCCACAACGATCTTGACAAACCATTTCTGTATTGACCTCTCTTTGTGCATGGGGTGGTGTCATGCTGAAACAGGAAAGGGCCAGAAAGTTGGAAGCACAAAATCTTCTAGAATGTCATTGTATGCTGTAGAGTCAAGATTTCCCTTCACTGGAACTATGGAGAACTGACTTGTTGGAAAGGTGGCATCCTCAAGAAAGCCACTGAGCTCTTCATTTCGGGCCATTCTACTGCCAGTGTTTGTCTATGGAGCTGTGTGCTCGATTTTACACACCTTTCAGCAATGGGTTTGGCTGAAATTGCCGACATTTTATGAGGTGTCCACATACACTACATGGCCAAAAGTATCACCACCTCAGTGTCAGAAGGCAGAGGAGAAAAGTAGTTGAGCGTCATCCGCATAGTAAGGAGACCATGTGAGGATATGACAGAGCTGAGTGACTTGGTGTAAAGAGAAAATAGGAGAGAGCCTAGAACCGAGCTCTGAGGAACACCGGTAGTGAGAGCATGGGGTGCAGACACAAATCCTTTCCATGCCACCTGGTAGGAGCAACAAACCAGGTACGACGCAATCCAGGAGTTTGCGGAATCTGAGACGCCCAACCTTGAGAAGGTGCGGAAGAGGATCTGATGGTTCACCGTGTGGAGGTAGCGGATTGAGGATGAGAACAGAGGACAGAGAGTCAGCGTTGGCAGAGCGGAGAACCTCCATGACACAGAGAACCACCTTGAAGCCTGACTGGTTAGGTTAGGGTCAAGAAGATCCTTCTGACAGGGATAACGAGACAGTTGGTCAGAGACAGCACGCTAAACTGTTTTGGAAAGAGAAGGAAGGTATGCCTGTCTGTAGTTTTTGAGTGTTGGTTTCTTGAGGAGGGGAGCGACTCTCTGGCCATTTTGAAGTCAGAGGGGATGCAGCCAGTGGTCTGGGATGTGTTAATGAAGGAAGTTAGGAAAGGGAGAAGATCTCCAGAGATGGTCTGTATAATGGAGGAGGGGATGGAATAAGTGGGCAGGTTGTTGCCGGCCGGACACAAGTCACAGGATATTATCTGGAGAGAGATGGGAGTAAGGGGTCAAGCCGTGGTTCTGTGTGTGTGACCAGTGGGCTCAGTCAATGAAGAAAGGATGCCAACCCTTTTATAAAGTACTTGACAAAGTCATCCAAGGAGATAGGAGATAGGAGATGGGGGATTGAGGGATGAGAAAGTGGAGAAGAGTTTCCCAGGGTTCGAGGCAGTAGCTTGACATTTATGGTGATATAAAGTGGCTTTAGAAGCGGATTCAGATGAAGAGAAGGTAAAGAGTAGGGGGAGGAAGGATGATAGGTCTTCTGTGACCACGCTGTGAGTCACTCAGCCACGGAGCAGGAGAGGAAGATCGAGCAGGCCGGGAGGAAAGCGGTCTGCCATCACCGTTGATATGCCCAGTAGCAAACAAACAGGCAAATATAGTGGATTCAGCACCACGGACAGAGGTTGGAATTCCCGCCATGTAACAGTTAGGTCCGACAGAGAAAAGTGGAAGATGCATTTTTTACAAAATGATAAACGAGAAAACAATAAGCTGTCTTCTTAAATAACTTCATGTTCTTAAACAGGCTTCCTACAGTCATTCCCCCCAAAAAGGGGAATGTCTGTTGACTGTTTTGATGCTCGTGATATTTTAATAAAACATTGGTGATGTAGTTAAGGCATCCTCTGGCAAAATGACAACAAGCTCAACACCATAAACAATTGCGTTACCGCTAAGACCAGCTTTTTGTCTGTCTTAAATATCACTAGTTGCGCTCACTGAGATTGGCATATTGGTGCACGTTAAGTACACACCTTAAATATTTCCACCCCTCCCACCACAGCGCAAGTGAGCTGATCCTATACAGGTAAATTGGCGAACCTGGCGTGAAGGCTTTAAAATGCCAGTGCGGCAGTTTCGATATGACGGAATTTCAAACTAACGTGCGTTTAACACTAGCGCCTCCTTACCGTCCGCTGAAAATCAAGGTTTACATGTTTAAATAAACCATTTCCCCCCCCCAACAAATAAACAATAGTCATATTTACCCAGACACCAGTAAATACTCCACGTTGTTTTTTTAAATTGAAGATTCTGACCTCATTCAATTATTAAAAAAAACACTGTTCCTATTTTCCCTCCATTTATCAGCACCCAGTACCTCTATCTGCACCCATATCTTTCTCTCTCTCTCTCTCTCTGTCTCTCTCTATTCCTCAATAGAAAGGCAGTGGATTGGAAACAAAGCTCAACTCTCTCCTGTCTGTCTATTATAGTAGTCCGTTATAATGGTCTTTGAGGACTGTGAGATAGACATGGGTTCAAGTAGTATTGGTGTTCTTCCAAATACTTGAGAGCCACACTTATGTGAGAGCTTAGTTGGGGCAATGGCACTAATGGAATTGTCCCAAAAGTGCAAACTGCGCCCACCTGGCACTCCAGGCTCAATCGTATCCACAGAGCGTTTAGAAGATTTCACTGTAATCAAAGTTGTTGTCCCCTTGCGACAGTCAGTACCTCCACCCCACTAATCACTCTACTGTATGTCCTCTACCCCCCCTCCTCCCTCACCAGGCAGTACTATCCAGATCCCCACCCTGCCCACACCATTCAGCTGATGATGGTGGCCAAGCTTCAGCACTTCCTGGTTTGCCTGTAGGACGCACAGCACAAACTGAGACTGGTGCTGAACGATTGCTATGTCTGCCCTATCCCAGTCTCCCCTCATCTACAGTCTCTGAGGGCTTTTGGACAGGAGGATACAACGTTACAGACTGCACGACAGACACGGTAGGAGTAGGGAATCACTAGTCATTACGTTTGGGTAAGGTTATGAACTGTGAACGCTCCAAGTCACTGAATACACCCCTGCTCCCTCCTATCTCCTCTACGGGCCTACAGTATGACATCATGAAGGCTACCCATGGCAACCAGCACCTCCTGACCTCATCAGGATGTTTAGAGGAGTGTCGGGTGGAGATGGACTGTGCTTAGCAACCCGCCCTAGAGAGGGGATTTGAGAAGTCCACGGCTGTTCAGAAAGTAGTACATGTTGGTGATGAAGAGCTGTGCCATGATATGTGGTAATAAAATGATCATTTCGTGGAGCTACGCTTCTCCCCCCTCTCCTCACTTGGTCTTTATTTGTTTTCCTTCTGTTCCCTGTTCTTCTAAATAACCCATTAAACTCACAGAGACACCCTCTTTAACTGTGTGTGTAAGCTGGGTTCAGATGTGTGTGTGTGTGTGTGTGTGTAAGTTGAGCAGGGTAGCCTATCGGTTGACCAGCTCATCTCCCTGCATGACTCTCTCACTCAGCCCTAACATTCTACTTCCCCTGTTAAACCTTAGGTAAACCTTGTGTATACTGATGATGGCATTTCTCACTGACGCAATTACTCTGTGTGGATGAGACAGTGGGAAAACAACAAGGGATTAGGCTGCTGATGGTGGTGACGGAGCTGTAGCAGACTGATTGACTGACTGACTGAGATCTGAGCTGTGGATGGTGGTGACGGAGCTGTAGCAGACTGATTGACTGACTGAGATCTGAGCTGTGGATGGTGGTGACGGAGCTGTAGCAGACTGACTGACTGACTGAGATCTGAGCTGTGGATGGTGGTGACGGAGCTGTAGCAGACTGACTGACTGAGATCTGAGCTGTGGATGGTGGTGACGGAGCTGTAGCAGACTGACTGACTGACTGAGATCTGAGCTGTGGATGGTGGTGACGGAGCTGTAGCAGACTGACTGACTGACTGAGATCTGAGCTGTGGATGGTGGTGACGGAGCTGTAGCAGACTGATTGACTGACAGATCTGAGCTGTGGATGGTGGTGACGGAGCTGTAGCAGACTGACTGACTGACTGAGATCTGAGCTGTGGATGGTGGTGACGGAGCTGTAGCAGACTGACTGACTGACTGAGATCTGAGCTGTGGATGGTGGTGACGGAGCTGTAGCAGACTGACTGACTGACTGAGATCTGAGCTGTGGATGGTGGTGACGGAGCTGTAGCAGACTGATTGACTGACAGATCTGAGCTGTGGATGGTGGTGACGGAGCTGTAGCAGACTGACTGACTGACTGAGATCTGAGCTGTGGATGGTGGTGACGGAGCTGTAGCAGACTGACTGACTGACTGAGATCTGAGCTGTGGATGGTGGTGACGGAGCTGTAGCAGACTGATTGACTGACAGATCTGAGCTGTGGATGGTGGTGACGGAGCTGTAGCAGACTGACTGACTGACTGAGATCTGAGCTGTGGATGGTGGTGACGGAGTTGTAGCAGACTGATTGACTGACAGATCTGAGCTGTGGATGGTGGTGACGGAGCTGTAGCAGACTGACTGACTGAATGAGATCTGAGCTCTGGATGGTGGTGACGGAGCTGTAGCAGACTGATTGACTGACAGATCTGAGCTGTGGATGGTGGTGACGGAGCTGTAGCAGACTGACTGACTGACTGAGATCTGAGCTGTGGATGGTGGTGACGGAGTTGTAGCAGACTGATTGACTGACAGATCTGAGCTGTGGATGGTGGTGACGGAGCTGTAGCAGACTGACTGACTGACTGAGATCTGATCTGTGGATGGTGGTGACGGAGTTGTAGCAGACTGATTGACTGACAGATCTGAGCTGTGGATGGTGGTGACGGAGCTGTAGCAGACTGACTGACTGAATGAGATCTGAGCTCTGGATGGTGGTGACGGAGCTGTAGCAGACTGATTGACTGACAGATCTGAGCTGTGGATGGTGGTGACGGAGCTGTAGCAGACTGACTGACTGACTGAGATCTGAGCTGTGGATGGTGGTGACGGAGTTGTAGCAGACTGATTGACTGACAGATCTGAGCTGTGGATGGTGGTGACGGAGCTGTAGCAGACTGACTGACTGAGTGAGATCTGAGCTGTGGATGGTGGTGACGGAGCTGTATCAGACTGATTGACTGACAGATCTGAGCTGTGAATGGTGGTGACGGAGCTGTAGCAGACTGACTGACTGACTGAGATCTGAGCTGTGGATGGTGGTGACGGAGTTGTAGCAGACTGATTGACTGACAGATCTGAGCTGTGGATGGTGGTGACGGAGCTGTAGCAGACTGATTGACTGACAGATCTGAGCTGTGGATGGTGGTGACGGAGCTGTAGCAGACTGACTGACTGACTGAGATCTGAGCTGTGGATGGTGGTGACGGAGCTGTAGCAGACTGACTGACTGACTGAGATCTGAGCTGTGGATGGTGGTGACGGAGCTGTAGCAGACTGATTGACTGACTGACTGAGATCTGAGCTGTGGATGGTGGTGACAGAGCTGTAGCAGACTGACTGACTGACTGAGATCTGAGCTGTGGATGGTGGTGACGGAGCTGTAGCAGACTGATTGACTGACTGACTGAGATCTGAGCTGTGGGTGGTGGTGACGGAGCTGTAGCAGACTGACTGAGATCTGAGCTGTGGATGGTGGAGACGGAGCTGTAGCAGACTGATTGACTGACTGACTGAGCTCTGAGCTGTGGATGGTGTTTCTAACTGCTCACTCACTCGTGGTGTTCCTCTTCCATAGGGTTGCAAAATTCAGTTTTTTCACAAAACACCATGGTTTTCCAGGGATCCTGGTTGGAGGATTCCCAGATTTTCTGCTTAATTCCAGGATTTCTGGAAAACTGGAAAATTTTCAGAAAGTTAGCAGAATTTTGCAACCCTGCTCTTGTAGCTAGCTTGGTTATTATGGGTCTTTGCAATGGTCTTATCAACACAGACAGGTCTCTTGAGAAAGAGGTTTAGGTCTCAAAAGGTGAATGTTGGCATCGCCTATAGCAATTGAATCATGTCGTGCCAATTATGTCAATAACATTTAGTATTGCTTTAGTGTGGGACCTTCGGTTTGTTCACAGACAAACAGAGAAACTCACAGGTTTGTATTGAGGGTAGGGAGCGATTTAATGGTTCTAGTCTCAGATATGATCCATCCATACAGTAGCTAGCGAAAATGACTTGAGGTACAGTATATACTAAACTCAGCAAAAAAAGAAACAGGACCCTGTCTTTCAAAGATAATTCGTAAAATTCCAAATAACTTCACAGATATTCATTGTAAAGGGTTTAAACACTGTTTCCCATGCTTGTTCAATGAACCATAAACAATTAACAACCTGTGGAACGGTCGTTAAGACACTAAACAGCTTACAGAGAGGCAGAAGACAGAGAGAGTGAATCTCTCAACCCACATTAAACCTCCCTCACAGATACATGGAGTTACATGGAGCGATACCGCATGAAACACAACCTCAAAATCATTTCCTTCCTAGTCTGAATTTATTTTATAATCCAGCTATCCTGTTAATGAACGTTGATAGTCTGCAAATGGCCAGATTTTACTCAATAGGAATAGATTGGCTTCAATACTACAGCAACGCAACAAAAAATAAGGAAACTGTTTCCGCTTCCCTGACCATCTCTTCCTCAAGCAGCATTTCCCAAACTCAGGTCCTCAACTCTGTCCTCAGCATTTCCCAAACTCTGTCCTCTGTATTTCCCAAACTCTGTCCTCAGCATTTCCCAAACTCTGTCCTCAGCATTTCCCAAACTCTGTCCTCAGCATTTCCCAAACTCTGTCCTCAGCATTTCCCAAACTCTGTCCTCAACTCTGTCCTCAGCATTTCCCAAACTCTGTCCTCAACTCTGTCCTCAGAATTTCCCAAACTCTGTCCTCAGCATTTCCCAAACTCTGTCCTCAGCATTTCCCAAACTCTGTCCTCAACTCTGTCCTCAGAATTTCCCAAACTCTGTCCTCAGCATTTCCCAAACTCTGTCCTCAGCCTTTCCCAAACTATGTCCTCAGCATTTCCCAAACTCTGTCCTCAGCATTTCCCAAACTCTGTCCTCAGCATTTCCCAAACTCTGTCCTCAGCATTTCCCAAACTCTGTCCTCAGCTCTGTCCTCAGCATTTCCCAAACTCTGTCCTCAGCATTTCCCAAACTCTGTCCTCAGCATTTCCCAAACTCTGTCCTCAGCATTTCCCAAACTCTGTCCTCAGCTCTGTCCTCAGCATTTCCCAAACTCTGTCCTCAGCATTTCCCAAACTCTGTCCTCAGCATTTCCCAAACTCTGTCCTCAGCATTTCCCAAACTCTGTCCTCAGCTCTGTCCTCAGCATTTCCCAAACTCTGTCCTCAGCTCTGTCCTCAGCATTTCCCAAACTCTGTCCTCAGCTCTGTCCTCAGCATTTCTCCAACTCTTGTACTACACAACTGATTCAAATAATAAAATCTTGATAAACAGCTGTGGAAATGAAGTGATTTACCTGCCTATTTTATAGTATATCTGACCAAATATTCATCACTAGACAATTTCACTTCAGCGACCTATCATTTAGAGAGCCAATTGATTCCTTCCCTGGACCATCACTCTCAATTCCTATCTCTACCTCACCCTTCTCCTATTATCTCCCCTCTCCTATTCTCTCCCCTCTCCTATTCTCTCCTCTCTACCTCACCCTTCTCCTATTATCTCCCTTCTCCTATTCTCTCCTCTCTACCTCACCCTTCTCCTATTATCTCCCTTCTCCTATTCTCTCCTCTCTACCTCACCCTTCTCCTATTCTCTCCTCTCTACCTCACCCTTCTCATATTCTCTCCCTTCTCCTATTCTCTCCCCTCTCCTATTCTCTCCTCTCTACCTCACCCTTCTCCTATTATCTCCCTTCTCCTATTCTCTCCTCTCTACCTCACCCGTCTCCTATTATCACCCTTCTCCTATTCTCTCCCCTCTCCTATTCTCTCCTCTCTACCTCACCCTTCTCCTATTCTCTCCTCTCTCCTATTCTCTCCTCTCTATCTCACCCTTCTCCGATTCTCTCCCTTCTCCTATTCTCTCCTCTACCTCACCCTTCTCCTATTATCTCCCTTCTCATATTCTCTCCTCTCTCCTATTCTCTCTCCTCTACCTCACCCTTCTCCTATTCTCTCCCTTCTCCTATTCTCTCTTCTCTACCTCACCCTTCTCCTATTCTCTCCCTTCTCATATTCTCTCCCTTCTCCTATTCTCTCCCCTCTCCCTCACCCTTCTCCTATTATCTCCTCTCCTATTCTCTCCTCTCTACCTCTCCCCTCTCCTATTCTCTCCTCTCTACCTCACCCTTCTCCTATTATCTACCTTCTCCTATTCTCTCCTCTACCTCACCCTTCTATTCTCTCCCCTCTCATATTCTCTCCTCTCTACCTCACCCCTCTTATTATCTACCTTATCCTATTCTCTCCCCTCTCCCTCATTCTACTTACCCCTTCTCCCCTCACACGCTCTCATGTGCCCTGGAGAGCCTCTCCCCGTCTCTGTCTCTCCCTCTTCCCTCTTCTATTCTCTCCTCTCCCCCTCCATCTCCCTCACAGCCTTTCTTCCTCACCTCCTTTGCCTTGGGCCCCTCACCCCCCTCTCATGCGCTCTGGGGCAGGCCTCTCCCCCCTTTCCTCTCCTTTCCCACTCTCCTCTCCCCTAGTGTGTGATCAAAGCAGGGTGTCAGAAGCAACACTTAATCCAGGGGCTGAGAACATAGCCCCATGGTAACCCACCAGATAGTGACTGGCCTACACACACAATTGCTGTCAGTGGCAGAGTTATAATGATTGCAGAGATACACTGAACAAAAATATAAACACAACATGTAATGTAAAGTGTTGGTCCCATGTTTCATGAGATTAAATAAAAGATCCCAGAAATGTTCCAGATGGACAAAAAGCTTATTTCTCTCAAATTCTTGCACAAGTTTGTTCACATCCCTGTTAGTGAGCATTTATCGTTTGCCTGACAGGTTTGGCATATCAAGAAGCTGACTAAAGAGCATGATCATTACACAGGTGCAGCTTGTGCTTGAGGGCACTAAAAGGCCACACTAAAATGTGCAGTTTTGCCACACAACAGATGTCTCAAGTTTTGAGGGAGCATGCAATTGACTGCAGGAATGTCCACCAGAGCTGTGCCAGAGAATTGAATGTTAATTTCTCTACCATAAATCGCCTCAAAATGCAGTTTTTGAGAATTTGGCAGTACATTCAACCGGCCTCACAACTGCAGACCACATGTAACCACACCAGCCCAGGAGCTCTACATCCGGCTTCTTCACCTGCAGGATCGTCTGAGAACAGCCACCTGGACAGCTGATGAAACTGTGGGTTTTCCCAACCGAAGAATTTCTGCACAAATTGTCAGAAACTGTGTCAGGGAAGCTTATATTAATGGTCGTCGTCCTCAGCAGGGTCTTGACCTGACTGCAGTTCAACGTCGTAGCCGACTTCAGTGGGCAAATGTTCACCTTCGATGGCCACGGGCATGGTGGAGAAGTGTGCTCTTCACGGATGAATCCCGGTTTCAACTGTACTGGGCAGATGGTAGACAGCCTGTATGGCGTCATGTGGGCGAGTGGTTTGCTGATGTCAACGTTGTGAACAGAGTGTCCCATGGTGGCAGTGGAATTATGGTATTGGCAGGCAGGCATAAACTACAGTTAACGAACACAATTGCATTTTAGCTATGGAAATTTGAGACACAGTGATGAGATCCTGAGGCCCATTGTCGTGCCATTCATCCGCTGCCATCACCTCATGTTTCAGCATTATAATGCCGGGCCCCATGTCGCAAGGATCTTTAATCAATTCCTGGAAGCTGACAATGTCCCAGTTCTTCCATGGCCTGCATACTCACCAGACATGTCACCCATTGAGCAGTTTGGGATGCTTTGGATCGACGTGTACGACAGCGTGTTCCAGACATCCCAGTCATTGAAGAGGACTGTGACAACATTCCACAGGCCACAATCAACAGCCTGATCAAAATCAAAAGTAACAGTCAATATCTAGTGTGGCCACCAGCTGCATGGAGTACTGCAGTGCATCTCCTCCTCATGGACTGCACCAGATTTGCCAGTTCTTGCTGTGAGATGTTACCCGACTCTTCCACCAAGACACCTGCAAGTTCCCAGACATTTCTGGGGGAATGGCCCTAGCCCTCACCCTCCGATCCAACAGGTCCCAGACGTGCTCAATGGGATTGAGATCGGGGCTCTTCGCTGGCCATGGCAGAACACTGACATTCCTGTCTTGCAGGAAATCATGCACAGAACGAGCAGTATGGCTGGTGGCATTGTCATGCTGGAGGGTCATGTCAGGATGAGCCTGCAGGAAGGGTACCACATGAGGGAGGAGGATGTCTTCCCTGTAACGCACAGCGTTGAGATTGCCTGCAATGACAACAAGGGTAGTCCAATGATGCTGTGACACACTGCCCCAGACCATGACGGACTCTCCACCTACAAATCGATCCCGCTTCAGAGTACAGGCCTCAGTGTAACGCTCATTCCTTCTACGATAAACGTGAATCCGACAATCACCCCTGGTGAGACAAAACCGCAACTCGTCAGTGAAGAGCACCTTTTGCCAGTCCTGTCTGGTCCAGCGATGGTGGGTTTGTGCCCATAGGCGACGTTGTTGCCAGTGAAGTCTAGTGAGGACCTGCCTTACAACAGGTTTACAATCCCTCAGTCCAGCCTCTCTCAGCCTATTGTGGTCAGGCTGAGCACTGATGGAGGGATTGTGCGTTCCTGGTGTAACTCGGGCAGTTGTTGTTGCCATCCTGTACCTGTCCCGCAGGTGTGACGTTCGGCTGTACCGATCCTGTGCAGGTGTTGTTGCCATTGCGAGGACGATCAGCTGTCCGTCCGGTCTCCCTGTAGTGCTGTCATAGGCATCTCATAGTACGGACATTGCAATTTAATCTGCAGTCCTCATGCCTCCTTGCAGCATCTCTAAGGCACGTTTACGCAGATGAGCAGGGACCCTGGGCATCTTTCTTTTGGTGTTTTTCCAGTCAGTAGAAAGGCCATTTTCCTGTCCTAAGTTTTCATAACTGGGACCTTAATTGCCTACCGTCTGTAAGCAGTTAGTGTTTTAACGACCGATCCACAGTTGCACGTTCATTACTTGTTTATGGTTCATTGAACAAGCATGGGAAACAGCAAAAAAACATCCCTGTTATATATATGTATAATTTTTTGTTCAGTCTACATTAATATTTCAAACACATTCTTAAAAAAAAGGCTTACTCAGTGTTACGGATAACATTATCCTGTGTGTGTTTCTTTTCTCTCTGTCTCCCCTCACAGGTGAAAATCATCACTCCCCAATCAGTCAACAATCAACCCATCAATCAGAAGACACACCTCCTCATGTTTCCTACCCTATCACAGTTCCTTCCCCATGGTTTAAAAACCCCATCATTTGTTTGCTCAAGAGCTCAATCTCTCTTTGTAAATGCCATGTGGGTAGATCTCTGTTCTTCATAGATTTCAGTAGCTCAATCTCTTTGTAAATGCCATGTTGGTAGATCTCTGCTCTTTATAGATTTCAGTAGCTCAATCTCTTTGTAAATGCCATGTATGTAGATCTCTCTCTTTGGGTCGTAACCTCTTCTTTTGTTTGAGCACCTCCAAATCACTTTGTCATCTCCTGTGAGTATTGTTTTGGTTATGGTGTTTGTTGCTGGTGGGAAAAGGGGGAAACCAAGACAAGTCGCCCATGGGCATACACTACCCGTAGGTGAACTTTGTTAAAAACACTAGTTAGAACTGGGCGGACCATCCACTGTATTTTTTTGTTAGTTAGTTAGCTGTTGTTAAAGTAGGCTAGTCTAGCTTAGGGGTGTTTTTGCATATTTGTTATTTCCTTGGGTCCAGCTCAGCCCCTTTTCCTGCTCCCCCCATTACCGTGTGTTTATAAATAAACCCTGAGTTTGACGGTATTATTTCGGTTGTCGTGGTTATTTCGTTCACACTTTGTCACAATTATAATCTACATGAGTTATGTTACGGGTCTCACTACCATCCCCCCTAGACTGTCGGGCCAAAAGGGATTCGTAACACTCAGTCTCTGCCAGAGGCATTGATACATCTTACTTTCCCCCATTGGGGAAGATGAATTACTGTTGTAATTGAACACACACACACACACACACGGATGGTTCTCTGCTGTTGTCTGCCGACCGGGCAGGCCATGTATGCTAATACCACCACTGGGGATCTGAGTAGGAATGATGTGTCACAGCGTAATGACACCGTTACATGACACATTGCAGCTAAACCTGGGTAGATAGTAAACCAGGTTCCATCCAGGCTCCATGTGGGTTCCATCCGGGATCCATGTGGGTTCCATCCGGGCTCCATGTGGGTTCCATCCGGGATCCATGTGGGTTCCATCCGGGATCCATGTGGGTTCCATCCGGGATCCATGTGGGTTCCATCCGGGCTCTATCCAGGCTCTATGTGGGTTCCATCCGGGCTCCATTTGGGTTCCATCCAGGCTCTATGTCGGTTCCATCCGGGCGCCATGTGGGTTCCATCTATGGTAAACATTGGTGGAAATGTTCTGTTCATAACCAGCACATGAAAAACAGCGCTCTTATTGGTTCATGTACATAATAGCTGCACATTGGATAATTAGAATATTTTTTCTTACTTCGTGGCACGAGGGTTGGTTTACTTACACTTAAATTAAATCAGGATTGTTGAGCACGGTAACATTAAGAGAATAAAATAACACACATTTACTTGAATACAATCATTTATTTACAGCAATCCTTGTGTCACCGTCAGATTCTCAGTCCGTTTGTCTGTCAGAAGTGCTTCTGATGATGGAGTTACACACAGACATGGGTCAGGTTGAGCAGGCACAATTAGGAGGAAATGTTTTTGGTCCAACTATGTTAGTTTCCCATTTCAAAAGGGTTTATTTCCCCCTGTTTGTGCCTCCTGAAAGCACACACACCCTGCCCAGCCACCGCACAGTAAGGCCTAGCTAGCATGGGATGGACTACAGGTCAATCCCATTTCTATTCAGTCTTTTCAGGAGATGTTTTGGCTGAATATCATTTCCCTTCCTAAAATTGACTGATGAGGCCAACCCTGCCAGCTACAGTACCTCTCCCACTCCCCACAGACTGTAAAGCCAGAGAACCAAGACACCACGACACCGTGCTTCTACACCTGCATTGCTTGCTGTTTGGGGTTTTAGGCTGGGTTTCTGTACAGTACTTTGAGATATCAGCTGATGTAAGAAGGGCTATACACCGGAGTGAGACGTTTCCATGGGTTGCCCAGGGTGTATTCAGGAAGGTGAGACGTTCGATTGTTAGAAATGCAGCGAAGAGAGTGGACTCAATTCCCTGTTATACAAAACAGACAATCTGTTCAACATGATACATTTATATGTGCAGGTTTTGAAACGTTGCACCATCCTGAAAGTGACCCTGGAGTGTACCATCGTCAACAGGCTCCAGGTTGAAGTTAGGAACAGACCTAGGACCAGATTACCCACCCTGAGTCCTAATCATTAACCATTAGAGGGTACAGAACTGACCTTAGATCAGCCTCCAGGGACAACTTCTTCCTACTCCCATCAATCAAACAGATGCTTCCAATCTCAAAGGAGGACGTAACAGTTGCAAACAAAAACAGCACAGGAAAAATTAAATATCTAAAATAAAAATGATAAGTGTCTATATGTTGGAATATACCTCTATATGAAATGGACTCAGCAATTATTTTCTGTCTATTTTTTAAATGCATAGTAGCTTTGCAGACCAGAAGGTGTGTGGATAATAAATGATACAATATAAGCAACTTTCTGTTCCAGCCCGTCTTGAGTTAAATTAACAAGATCCTTCATTCATGACCATGACAGAGGGGAGAGGTCAAAGGGTAAAGGGCATGAGGATGATAATAAGAATAATACAAATGATACATTTCATGTTAATACAACGGGTGGGTCTAATCCTGAATGCTGATTGGTTAAAACCACATTCCAGTCGGTGTCCATTCCAAGTTACCACTGGCTAAATCTATAACGTTAAAATGCCTTTTTACTCTGTTCCATCTGACTTCGTCTCGGGCCTAACACCCGTGCCAATATATCTTCCAGACACCGGCTTCTCTGGCATTACCACTTAAATAAACGCCTTTCAAAACACCCAAGAACACTGTACATAATACAATAGGTTGATGAAGAAGAAGCATTTGTGTCTTAAAGTTATTTTAGGAAACAGGCTATATGCATATAGTTATACAAACATTTAGATTGGAAATGGTCTCAAGCACCATATATATATATATATATTTACAAACTATTCCCAAAGTGAATGCACCATGACAGTGGCACCAAGCAGAGTGAATGGGAGGTTTTTCTCTACGCTCATATTGAGCTCAGATATCCATCTGTTTTTACACAGGCAGTCCAATTCTGATCTTTTTCATTTCTTTTTTAACCTAATTGGTCTTTTGACCTATCGGTTTCAGCTCGGAAAAAGATCTGATGTGATTGGTCAAATGACCAATTAGTGTAAAACAGATCAGAATCAGGCTGCCTTCTAGTTGACGTCTCTCTGTACCTCTTGATCATCTTCGCACCTTAACCAAACCGGCTCTGCGCATGTTGATTTTGTCTGTCCCCACCAGACGAGATCATGACACGCAGGTTAATTAAAATACCAAAAACAACTGTGAACCAACTATATTAATGTGTGGACATGTGGAAACACTGCTGTTGCTAGTTTGTCCTGGGAGATAAACATTGGCTTGTTATTTTAACTGAATTGGTTCATTTTATTCCTGGGTCTTTGTCGAATTGTGTGTTTCTCTACTCTGACGATTAATTCCCAGATAAAAGGGGAAACCTGGTTCGTTTTTAGTTAGTTATCTTTGATGAATCTCTCCTCTCATCTTTCAATCACCCACATGGGTTAGTATGCTTGTGAAAACCAATGAGTAGATGAGAGAGGCGGAACATGAATCGTTTCGAGCTTCTCAAATAAAGTTATATTTTAGCAGCTGGATATGCAGACGCTCGTTCACGTGCGCGAGCAGTTTGGATGAAACGATTGAATAACATATATGTGTAACCGTAACCTTAGCAAACAGTTTCTTATCAACAGCTAGTTTGTTGATAGTATGACATGATAGTAGAGCATCTACAGATGCTATCCAAACGATCCAAATAAAGTGTGACCATTTATTTTGCAACACTCAACGAACGCAATGTGGACGGTCTGGTCAAGGTGTTGGTAGGAGGGGGGATTGGTGTACGGTAGGCCTGAACCCACAACTGCCAAAACCATAGCCCGAGTGGTGACAAGGAAATCAATGGTCCATAAGAGAAACCATGTTTTGGCTTAGCATTTCACCACCACCATTCACATTGTCTGTCCTTACAGATGGAGGATCTTCATTTGATCACCCTGTTGCAGGAAAACATTTTAAACATGTAGTGTATTTTGGGTTTAAAAAGGCTTCTGAAGTTTGTAATTTATACTTAGAAATGTCAGACTTGATTTTCCCTTACGAAAAATGTAATCAACCCCTACAAAAGTGTATGTTAATTTTAATCCACATAATAATTCACATTTCCTGTGGCTGCAGGATTATTTTCCTGCTGTAGAAAACTGTCTCAAATGAAGATCCTACACCTGTATATAGCATCCCCTAAAGCACTTCGTGTGGTCCCACTTTCTTCAGAGAATTAAAAAAACACGTAGAAAAACGAACACGCAACAGTTCATATGTTGCATCATAACTAGTGTAGAACTATAGAAGTACAAACCACTGAGAACAGCTAGGCAGGGAGAGGAAACAGAGTCACACTTTTTTCATGTGATTTTGACTTTGAAGATCTATCGTTTTTTTCAGCGAGCACCATTTGTCCACAAATACAGGAGAAATGTTTCAGATGTCAAAGTGTTCACAAGGCACTTGTCTCTCTCACACACGGTCGGTTGTCTTTCCTTTCTGTCATTCTTCTCTCTTTGTTTCCCTACGTGACTAATAGCCATCCGGCTGCCAGGCCTTATTCAAAGCAAGCAAAACTTTATTTACAAACTCCAACAACTGCTCTGCAAAAGTGATCTTCCTGTCCGGTGGCAGGTATACTCCTTCTTTAAAACACTCTCTCTACTCCTCCTTTTCTTCCTCCTCCTCTTCAGGTATACTCCTTCTTTAAAACACTCTCTCTACTCCTCCTTTTCTTCCTCCTCCTCTTCAGGTATACTCCTTCTTTAAAACACTCTCTCTCCTCCTCCTTTTCTTCCTCCTCCTCTTCTCCCGCTCCCTTCCGCGCTGCTTAAAAAAATATTCCTCTTTAGTCTCCGCATGCCTTTGTCTCCATCTGCCTCTGCACCTCCTCAGGGAAATCCCTCCCTCTGCTCCATCCCTCTCTCTTCCTGTTGTGTTGTCTCCACTTCCCATGAGTCCTAGAGGAGGTGTGGTCCGCCTGGTCGTTCTAAGTTCTACCTGCGTCGGCAGGTGACGTCGAAGCAGGTGACCATCATGAGGTGAGCCTTGCAGAAGTTGACCCTGGTCTCCAGTCTGTCTGTCATCACCTCTAGAGCCTCCAGGTACTCAAGAGAGTCCACCTCAAACGTCTGCTGCAGGTCAACTATGGGGAGGGGACAGAGATAGACATTATGTTACAGACATGCTACAGGGGACAGAGATAGACATTATGTTACAGACATGCTACAGGGGACAGAGATAGACATTATGTTACAGCCATGCTACAGGGGACAGAGAGATACATTATGTTACAGACATGCTACAGGGGACAGAGATAGACATTATGTTACAGCCATGCTACAGGGGACAGAGATAGACATTATGTTACAGCCATGCTACAGGGGACAGAGATAGACATTATGTTACAGCCATGCTACAGGGGACAGAGATAGACATTATGTTACAGACATGCTACAGGGGACAGAGATAGACATTATGTTACAGCCATGCTACAGGGGACAGAGATATACATTATGTTACAGCCATGCTACAGGGGACAGAGATAGACATTATGTTACAGCCATGCTACATGGGACAGAGATAGACATTATGTTACAGCCATGCTACAGGGGAGGAGAGATAGACATTATGTTACAGCCATGCTACAGGGTACAGAGATAGACATTATGTTACAGCCATGCTACAGGGGAGGAGAGATAGACATTATGTTACAGCCATGCTACAGGGTACAGAGATAGACATTATGTTACAGCCATGCTACAGGGGAGGAGAGATAGACATTATGTTACAGCCATGCTACAGGGTACAGAGATAGACATTATGTTACAGCCATGCTACAGGGGACAGAGATAGACATTATGTTACAGCCATGCTACAGGGGACAGAGATAGACATTATGTTACAGCCATGCTACAGGGGACAGAGATAGACATTATGTTACAGCCATGCTACAGAGGACAGAGATAGACATTATGTTACAGACATGCTACAGGGGACAGATATAGACATTATCTTACAGCCATGCTACAGGGGACAGAGATAGACATTATGTTACAGACATGCTACAGGGGACAGAGATAGACATTATGTTACAGCCATGCTACAGGGGACAGAGATAGACATTATGTTACAGCCATGCTACAGGGGAAAGAGATAGACATTATGTTACAGCCATGCTACAGGGGACAGAGATAGACATTATGTTACAGCCACGCTACAGGGGACAGAGATAGACATTATGTTACAGCCATGCTACAGGGGACAGAGATAGACATTATGTTACAGCCATGCTACAGGGGACAGAGATAGACATTATGTTACAGCCATGCTACAGGGGACAGAGATAGACATTATGTTACAGCCATGCTACAGGGGACAGAGAGAGACATTATGTTACAGACATGCTACAGGGGACAGAGATAGACATTATGTTACAGACATGCTACAGGGGACAGAGATAGACATTATGTTACAGCCATGCTACAGGGGACAGAGATAGACATTATGTTACAGCCATGCTACAGGGGACAGAGATAGACATTATGTTACAGACATGCTACAGGGGACAGATATAGACATTATCTTACAGCCATGCTACAGGGGACAGAGATAGACATTATGTTACAGACATGCTACAGGGGACAGAGATAGACATTATGTTACAGCCATGCTACAGGGGACAGAGATAGACATTATGTTACAGCCATGCTACAGGGGACAGAGATAGACATTATGTTACAGCCATGCTACAGGGGACAGAGATAGACATTATGTTACAGCCATGCTACTGGGGACAGAGATAGACATTATGTTACAGACATGCTACAGGGGACAGAGATAGACATTATGTTACAGCCATGCTACAGGGGACAGAGATAGACATTATGTTACAGCCATGCTACAGAGGACAGAGATAGACATTATGTTACAGACATGCTACAGGGGACAGATATAGACATTATCTTACAGCCATGCTACAGGGGACAGAGATAGACATTATGTTACAGACATGCTACAGGGGACAGAGATAGACATTATGTTACAGCCATGCTACAGGGGACAGAGATAGACATTATGTTACAGCCATGCTACAGGGGAAAGAGATAGACATTATGTTACAGCCATGCTACAGGGGACAGAGATAGACATTATGTTACAGCCACGCTACAGGGGACAGAGATAGACATTATGTTACAGCCATGCTACAGGGGACAGAGATAGACATTATGTTACAGCCATGCTACAGGGGACAGAGATAGACATTATGTTACAGCCATGCTACAGGGGACAGAGATAGACATTATGTTACAGCCATGCTACAGGGGACAGAGAGAGACATTATGTTACAGACATGCTACAGGGGACAGAGATAGACATTATGTTACAGACATGCTACAGGGGACAGAGATAGACATTATGTTACAGCCATGCTACAGGGGACAGAGATAGACATTATGTTACAGCCATGCTACAGGGGACAGAGATAGACATTATGTTACAGACATGCTACAGGGGACAGATATAGACATTATCTTACAGCCATGCTACAGGGGACAGAGATAGACATTATGTTACAGACATGCTACAGGGGACAGAGATAGACATTATGTTACAGCCATGCTACAGGGGACAGAGATAGACATTATGTTACAGCCATGCTACAGGGGACAGAGATAGACATTATGTTACAGCCATGCTACAGGGGACAGAGATAGACATTATGTTACAGACATGCTACTGGGGACAGAGATAGACATTATGTTACAGCCATGCTACAGGGGACAGAGATAGACATTATGTTACAGCCATGCTACAGGGGACAGAGATAGACATTATGTTACAGCCATGCTACTGGGGACAGAGATAGACATTATGTTACAGACATGCTACAGGGGACAGAGATAGACATTATGTTACAGCCATGCTACAGGGGACAGAGATAGACATTATGTTACAGCCATGCTACAGGGGACAGAGATAGACATTATGTTACAGCCATGCTACAGGGGACAGAGATAGACATTATGTTACAGCCATGCTACAGGGGACAGAGATAGACATTATGTTACAGCCATGCTACTGGGGACAGAGATAGACATTATGTTACAGACATGCTACAGGGGACAGAGATAGACATTATGTTACAGCCATGCTACAGGGGACAGAGATAGACATTATGTTACAGCCATGCTACTGGGGACAGAGATAGACATTATGTTACAGACATGCTACAGGGGACAGAGATAGACATTATGTTACAGCCATGCTACAGGGGACAGAGATAGACATTATGTTACAGACATGCTACATGGGACAGAGATAGACATTATGTTACAGACATGCTACTGGGGACAGAGATAGACATTATGTTACAGACATGCTACAGGGGACAGAGATAGACATTATGTTACAGACATGCTACAGGGGACAGAGATAGACATTATGTTACAGACATGCTACAGGGGACAGAGATAGACATTATGTTACAGACATGCTACAGGGGACAGAGATAGACATTATGTTACAGCCATGCTACAGGGGACAGAGATAGACATTATGTTACAGCCATGCTACTGGGGACAGAGATAGACATTATGTTACAGACATGCTACAGGGGACAGAGATAGACATTATGTTACAGCCATGCTACAGGGGACAGATATAGACATTATGTTACAGACATGCTACAGGGGACAGAGATAGACATTATGTTACAGACATGCTACATGGGACAGAGATAGACATTATGTTACAGACATGCTACTGGGGACAGAGATAGACATTATGTTACAGACATGCTACAGGGGACAGAGATAGACATTATGTTACAGACATGCTACAGGGGACAGAGATAGACATTATGTTACAGACATGCTACAGGGGACAGAGATAGACATTATGTTACAGCCATGCTACAGGGGACAGAGATAGACATTATGTTACAGCCATGCTACAGGGGACAGAGATAGACATTATGTTACAGCCATGCTACAGGGGACAGAGAGATACATTATGTTACAGACATGCTACAGGGGACAGAGATAGACATTATGTTACAGCCACGCTACAGGGGACAGAGATAGACATTATGTTACAGCCACGCTACAGGGGACAGAGATAGACATTATGTTACAGACATGCTACAGGGGACAGAGATAGACATTATGTTACAGACATGCTACAGGGGACATAGATAGACATTATGTTACAGCCATGCTACAGGGGACAGAGATAGACATTATGTTACAGCCATGCTACAGGGGACAGAGATAGACATTATGTTACAGCCATGCTACAGGGGACAGAGATAGACATTATGTTACAGCCATGCTACAGGGGACAGATATAGACATTATGTTACAGACATGCTACAGGGGAGGAGAGATAGACATTATGTTACAGCCATGCTACAGGGGACAGAGATAGACATTATGTTACAATTATGTTACAGACATGCTACAGGGGACAGAGATAGACATTATGTTACAGCCATGCTACAGGGGACAGAGATAGACATTATGTTACAGCCATGCTACAGGGGACAGAGATAGACATTATGTTACAGACATGCTACTGGGGACAGAGATAGACATTATGTTACAGCCATGCTACAGGGGACAGAGATAGACATTATGTTACAGCCATGCTACAGGGGACAGAGATAGACATTATGTTACAGACATGCTACAGGGGACAGAGATAGACATTATGTTACAGCCATGCTACAGGGGACAGAGATAGACATTATGTTACAGCCATGCTACAGGGGACAGAGATAGACATTATGTTACAGCCACGCTACAGGGGACAGATATAGACATTATGTTACAGCCACGCTACAGGGGACAGAGATAGACATTATGTTACAGCCACGCTACAGGGGACAGAGATAGACATTATGTTACAGCCATGCTACAGGGGACAGAGATAGACATTATGTTACAGACATGCTACAGGGGACAGAGATAGACATTATGTTACAGCCATGCTACAGGGGACAGAGATAGACATTATGTTACAGACATGCTACAGGGGACAGAGATAGACATTATGTTACAGCCATGCTACAGGGGACAGAGATAGACATTATGTTACAGCCACGCTACAGGGGACAGATATAGACATTATCTTACAGCCATGCTACAGGGGACAGAGATAGACATTATGTTACAGCCATGCTACAGGGGACAGAGATAGACATTATGTTACAGCCATGCTACAGGGGACAGAGATAGACATTATGTTACAGACATGCTACAGGGGACAGAGATAGACATTATGTTACAGCCATGCTACAGGGGACAGAGATAGACATTATGTTACAGACATGCTACAGGGGACAGAGATAGACATTATGTTACAGCCACGCTACAGGGGACAGAGATAGACATTATGTTACAGACATGCTACAGGGGACAGAGATAGACATTATGTTACAGCCATGCTACAGAGGACAGAGATAGACATTATGTTACAGCCATGCTACAGGGGACAGAGATAGACATTATGTTACAGCCATGCTACAGAGGACAGAGATAGACATTATATTACAGCCATGCTACAGAGGACAGAGATAGACATTATGTTACAGACATGCTACAGGGGACAGAGATAGACATTATGTTACAGCCATGCTACAGAGGACAGAGATAGACATTATGTTACAGCCATGCTACAGAGGACAGAGATAGACATTATGTTACAGCCATGCTACAGGGGACAGAGATAGACATTATGTTACAGCCATGCTACAGGGGACAGAGATAGACATTATGTTACAGCCATGCTACAGAGGACAGAGATAGACATTATGTTACAGACATGCTACAGGGGACAGAGATAGACATTATGTTACAGCCATGCTACAGGGGACAGAGATAGACATTATGTTACAGCCATGCTACAGGGGACAGAGATAGACATTATGTTACAGCCATGCTACAGGGGACAGAGATAGACATTATGTTACAGCCATGCTACAGGGGACAGATATAGACATTATGTTACAGACATGCTACAGGGGAGGAGAGATAGACATTATGTTACAGCCATGCTACAGGGGACAGAGATAGACATTATGTTACAATTATGTTACAGACATGCTACAGGGGACAGAGATAGACATTATGTTACAGCCATGCTACAGGGGACAGAGATAGACATTATGTTACAGCCATGCTACAGGGGACAGAGATAGACATTATGTTACAGACATGCTACTGGGGACAGAGATAGACATTATGTTACAGCCATGCTACAGGGGACAGAGATAGACATTATGTTACAGCCATGCTACAGGGGACAGAGATAGACATTATGTTACAGACATGCTACAGGGGACAGAGATAGACATTATGTTACAGCCATGCTACAGGGGACAGAGATAGACATTATGTTACAGCCATGCTACAGGGGACAGAGATAGACATTATGTTACAGCCACGCTACAGGGGACAGATATAGACATTATGTTACAGCCACGCTACAGGGGACAGAGATAGACATTATGTTACAGCCACGCTACAGGGGACAGAGATAGACATTATGTTACAGCCATGCTACAGGGGACAGAGATAGACATTATGTTACAGACATGCTACAGGGGACAGAGATAGACATTATGTTACAGCCATGCTACAGGGGACAGAGATAGACATTATGTTACAGACATGCTACAGGGGACAGAGATAGACATTATGTTACAGCCATGCTACAGGGGACAGAGATAGACATTATGTTACAGCCACGCTACAGGGGACAGATATAGACATTATCTTACAGCCATGCTACAGGGGACAGAGATAGACATTATGTTACAGCCATGCTACAGGGGACAGAGATAGACATTATGTTACAGCCATGCTACAGGGGACAGAGATAGACATTATGTTACAGACATGCTACAGGGGACAGAGATAGACATTATGTTACAGCCATGCTACAGGGGACAGAGATAGACATTATGTTACAGACATGCTACAGGGGACAGAGATAGACATTATGTTACAGCCACGCTACAGGGGACAGAGATAGACATTATGTTACAGCCATGCTACAGAGGACAGAGATAGACATTATATTACAGCCATGCTACAGGGGACAGAGATAGACATTATGTTACAGCCATGCTACAGGGGACAGAGATAGACATTATGTTACAGCCATGCTACAGGGGACAGAGATAGACATTATGTTACAGACATGCTACAGGGGACAGATATAGACATTATCTTACAGCCATGCTACAGAGGACAGAGATAGACATTATGTTACAGACATGCTACAGGGGACAGAGATAGACATTATGTTACAACCATGCTACAGAGGACAGAGATAGACATTATGTTACAGCCATGCTACAGAGGACAGAGATAGACATTATGTTACAGCCATGCTACAGGGGACAGAGATAGACATTATGTTACAGCCATGCTACAGGGGACAGAGATAGACATTATGTTACAGCCATGCTACAGAGGACAGAGATAGACATTATGTTACAGCCATGCTACAGGGGACAGAGATAGACATTATGTTACAGCCATGCTACAGGGGACAGAGATATACATTATGTTACAGCCATGCTACAGGGGAGGAGAGACCAGAATGATTACTGTAGGTGTCAAGGCTGTGGCTGAAATGTAAGTATGACACACACACACACACACACACTTACATTCAGTGGTCCATTTCTCGGGCTCCAGCATCAGATGCTGCTTGGTCTGTTCCAGCTCTTTCTTCAGCCAGTCGTACTTGCCTTGGACCTCAGATATCCGCTGCTGCCTGTTTTCCAAGATCTTCAGCTTAGCACTGACATAAACCACCTCCTGATGGAGACACAGTGAAGAGAGGGGATAAAAAGAAATGAGGGGCAGGAGAGGTGGGAAGAGAGAGAGAGAGGTGTGGGAGGGAGAGAGGGAGGGAGAGAGAGAGAGGTGTGGGGGGGAGAGAGGGAGGGAGAGAGAGAGAGGTGTGGGGGGGAGAGAGGGAGGGAGAGAGAGAGAGGTGTGGGGGGAGAGAGAGATAAGTGGGGGGAGAGAGAGATAGGTGGGGGGAGAGAGAGATAGGTGGGGGGAGAGAGAGATAGGTGGGGGTGGGGGAGAGAGAAAGAGGGAGAGAGAGGTGGGGAGAGAGAGAGAGGTGGGGGAGAGAGAGAGAGAGGTTTGTGGGGGAGAGAGAGAGGTGGGGGGAGATAGAGAGGTGGGGGGGAGAGAGAGAGGTGGGGGGGAGAGAGAGAGGTGGGGGGGAGAGAGAGAGGTGGGGGAGATAGAAAGGTGGGGGGAGAGAGAGAGGTGGGGGGAGATAGAGAGGTGGGGGGAGAGAGAGAGGTGGAGGGGAGAGAGAGAGGTGGGGGAGATAGAGAGAGGTGGGGGAGATAGGGAGGTGGGGGGAGAGAGAGAGGTGGGGGGAGATAGAGAGGTGGGGGAGAGAGAGAGGTGGGGGAGAGAGAGAGAGAGAGGTGTGGGGGAGAGAGAGAGATGTGGGGAGAGAGAGAGAGGTGGGGGGAGAGAGAGAGGTGGGGGAGAGAGAGAGAGGTGGGGGAGAGAGAGAGAGGTGGGGGAGAGAGAGAGAGGTGTGGGGGAGAGAGAGGTGGGGGGAGAGAGAGAGGTGGGGGGAGAGAGAGAGGTGGGGGGAGAGAGAGAGGTGTGGGGAGAGAGAGAGGTGGGGGGTAGAGAGAGAGAGGTGTGCTGTCTCTGTCTCCATCTCTCTACGTCTCCATCTGTCTCTACGTCTCCATCTCTCTCCCTCAATCTGTCTCCATCTCTCTCCCACCATCTGTCTCCATCTCTCTCCCACCATCTGTCTCCATCTCTCTCCCACCATCTGTCTCCATCTCTCTCCCACCATCTGTCTCCATCTCTCTCCCACCATCTGTCTCCATCTCTCTCCCTCCATCTGTCTCCATCTCTCTCCCTCCATCTGTCTCCATCTCTCTCCCTCCATCTGTCTCCATCTCTCTCCATCTGTCTCCATCTCTCTCCATCTCTCTCTACGTCTCCATCTCTCTCTACGTCTCCATCTCTCTCTACGTCTCCATCTCTCTCTACGTCTCCATCTCTCTCTCTGTCTCCATCTCTCTCTCTGTCTCCATCTCTCTCTCTGTCTCCATCTCTCTCTGTCTCCATCTCTCTCTACGTCTCCATCTCTCTCCCCGTCTCCATCTCTCTCCGACTCCATCTCTCTCCGACTCCATCTCTCTCTGTCTCACCTTGTTGCCTCTCTCTCTCCTCTGCATGTGCTCCACGTCGTCTATCTCGTAGACCTTTATTTCGAAGGGTTCTGTGGTTCCCCTGGGGGCGGGGCGTAGCGGCCCGTCTACCCAGCGTGCACCTGGGCTGATGGCAGGCTTCCTGACCGGAGAGGACGAGTCCGGGGTCAGGCTGGGAATCAGACGACGACGCTGGGTACCTGGACACACACACACACACACAGACATACAGTTAACTGGGATACTAGGAGAATAATATTACTTTTCGGTATAGTTGTTGCTAAGTAGAATGTATCAATTTTTATTTAAATGCTCAACATAGAAAAACATGAAGAAGCATTCATCAGAACTTGTAGAATTGAGTAGATTTTGTCTCTTATCACCAACAAGACACATCTCTACATTGTGACTGTGACAGAACACATATCTACATCTGTGACTGGGTCAAAAAGAGAGAGGGGAGAGAGAGGAGTAGACAAGAGGAGAAAAGAGAAAGACAGGGGAGAGAGAGTGGAGTAGACAAGAGGAGAAAAGAGAAAGAGGGGGAGAGAGTGGAGTAGACAAGAGGAGAAAAGAGAAAGAGAGGGGAGAGAGTGGAGAAGACAAGAGGAGAAAAGAGAAAGAGGGGAGAGAGAGGAGTAGACAAGAGGAGAAAAGAGAAAGAGGGGGAGAGAGTGGAGTAGACAAGAGGAGAAAATAGAAAGAGAGGGGAGAGAGAGAGTGGAGTAGACAAGAGGAGAAACGAGAGAGAGGGAGAGAGTGGAGTAGACAAGAGGAGAAAAGAGAAAGAGAGGGGAGAGAGAGTGGAGTAGACAAGAGGAGAAAAGAGAAAGAGGGGAGAGTGGAGTAGACAAGAGGAGAAAAGAGAAAGAGAGGGGAGAGAGTGGAGTAGACAAGAGGAGAAAAGAGAAAGAGGGGAGAGTGGAGTAGACAAGAGGAGACAAGAGAAAGAGGAGGAGAGAGAATGGAGTAGACAAGAGGAGAAAAGAGAAAGAGGGGAGAGATAGTGGAGTAGACAAGAGGAGAAAAGAGAAAGAGGGGGAGAGAGTGGAGTAGACAAGAGGAGAAAAGAGAAAGAGGGGAGAGAGAGTGGAGTAGACAAGAGGAGAAAAGAGAAAGAGGGGAGAGAGAGTGGAGTAGACAAGAGGAGAAAAGAGAAAGAGGGGAGAGAGGAGTGCATTTTGTCAGTCCCTCTTATCTGACCACTGTGCTGGAATGTGCACTTGCATAGACATTGGCAGACACTTTTTATGAATTCACACACAGGGTAAGAGGTTCTGAGTGTCTCTCAGGTCTCCCAGGTTATAGAAAGGTCACCCAGACAGATCTGCTCTGACTCACCACAAGTCACCCATTTGTACCCATATTTAAAGTGCATTCAGAAAGTATTCAGACCCCTTTTCCACATTTTGTTACATTACAGCCTTATTCTAAAATGGAGTACATACAACACCCCATAATGACAAAGCGAAAAGAGGTTGTTACAATTTTGGTACGTACAATTAAAAAAAAAATCCCATTTACATACAGTGACAGGTAACGAGTGGAGGACAGAGGAGCCTCTTAAAGAAGAAGTTACAGGTATTTTCCACCATAATTTGCAAATAAATTCACAAAAAATCCTACAATGTGATTTTCTGGATTTTTTTCTCTCATTTTGTCTGTCATAGTTGAAGTGTACCTGAAGTGTACCTGAAGTGTACCTATGATTACAGGCCTCTCTCATCTTTTTAAGTGGGAGAACTTGCACAATTGGTGGCTGACTAAATACTTTTTTGCCCCACTGTAACTGGGAAGCAGTATTAAAGGAGCTGACCTGTGCTGTTGTTCTTCTTCTTGTTGTTCTTGAGGCTGCGGCGGCTGCTGCTGGTGGCTGAGCTGTGTTCGCTCAGAGAGTCCTGGGCAGAGGAGGTGCTTCCTGTGGCCTCGCTGTCCCTCAACATGCTCTCATAGCCACTGCTGCCCCCGCTGTGGTAGAACAGGGCTGTCTTCCCCATGGCCGGGGGCAGCTCTCCACTCAGAACACTACTGTTGTCACTGGCATGACCACTGCTGCAGCGATGCGGCTGCCTGGGCGCTGTGATCTTACTGTAGGGAGACGGGAGGGTGTGGACTACCAAGGGTCTCTCCTCTCCCTGTGCCCCGACACCACCTCCACCCCCTCCAGCACCCCTCTCCTCCCCAGCCTCGGAGCCTCCTCCTCGGTTGTGACCAGCGGATCGAGAGCCTCCGCTGCCCTGGAGCAGCTCGGAGATGCGTCCGTTGACGGCTCTCAGAGGCAGCTTGGCGGCCAGGCCTCCCCCTCGGTTGCGACTCAGAGACTGGGTGGACCAGGATCCAGAGCTGGATGCCTGGTTCTGTCCCTGACCCTGGATGGAGGTCTGACCCTGGGCCTGGGGCTTTCCGTTGGGAGGAAGACTGGAGCTGCGGTTGACAGACTGGGGCAGAGACTTGGTGGAGAAGCTGAGTTTCTTGGTGCTGGAGGCCGACAGGCTGCGGGCCTTAGGGCTGGCCATCAGGAGCTTGCTGACCGCTGAGATCTTGGACTGGCTCGACTTGGGTGACTGGGGAGCGCTGCCAGGGCTGTTACCGGAACCGTTCCCATTAGGGGAGGAGGATGACAATGAGCCGCCACGGGTGAGGCTGCGTCCGGTACGGGGCATGGTGCAGTCCCCCCTCCCCCCTCCGGCTGACACCTTCCAGCCCAAGGAGCTGAGGGCCTCCCCCCTCTCCAAAGAGAGGCAGTCGTAGTGGGGGCCATGAGAGCTGTGACCTCCATGGGACCGACCCAGAGAGTTGGTTCTGTTAGCCAGTTGCTCTAGTTTAGCACTGAATAACCTGCTGCTCTCCACATTGCACCCCTTGTGTTTCCCTCCACCAGGCACGCCCAGGTCCTCCGGAGTACTCCTCAAGAAGGAGAGGCCATGGCTGGCTGCATGCATGGGGCTGAGGGGGCCTTCTGCCCTGTTCTTCTGGTCCAGACTGGACTTGCGTACTGGTGGCAGCGGTGGTATACCTTTCTGGCGGGAAAACAGGCCATGTTTCCCAGAATACCCCCTTCGGTCCAGGGTCGCCCTGGGACTACAGGGGGTGGAGGAGGTGACCCCCAGACCTCGGTACTCCCCTCCTCCTCCGTTAGCGTCGTAGCGGAGTGGGTCCTCATCCAGGCCGTCGTGGCGGTTGAGCCGGTGCCAGCCACGGGGCAGACTGGCGGTGCGCAGAATGTCGGCAGAGTAGACAGGAGTCACCAGACACTCCCTAGAACTGACCAGCACCATCTCAGAGCCGTCCACTACCCTCTTACAGGAGTCTGGAGAGGAGATGGCCTCCCCGCTGCTGGAGCTGTGACGGTCCCCTCCATAGCCACTGTCCACCCTGCTGGCCCTGTCACCCTGGGGCCAGGCCTGGCTGCTCTTAGCTGGGTCTGTCTTGACTGGTGGATCCACCACCCACTTCTCTGGCTTCACCTCACACACCAGCTCCTTGGGCCTCACGTCCACCCTGTCTCTCTTCATCCAGGGGTCATCGGAGCTGAGCTCGCTGGACATGGAGGCCAGGACCAGGGCTGGGGCAGTCTTGGCTGGGTCCTTGGGCAGCAGGTAAGTCTTGGTAAGGGAGGAGAGTATGACCATGGGTTTGACGGCCACACAGGGGTGGACTGTAATGTTGGTCTTGAAGGGGAGGAAGTTGCTGGAGGCCCCCAGGGTCTGCATGTCAGAGAGGGAGATGGTGGTCTTACCCAGGGAGGGGGGCAGTCTCTTCCGCCTCTCTTTAGTCTCCCTCCCTTTTACATCTCCAGACAATGCTACTTCACTCTCAGGAGTCTTCCTTCCTCCATAACCCAGGGACACCTCGTCCTGCTCCTTTTCTCCACAGAGAGGGACCTGTGTGGGGTCTGGTTCGGCCAGAGCCTCCCCGTGTCCATGGGACTGGCTGAAGCTGTGCAGAGACTGATCTCCGTCGCTAACAACACTCAGGTCACTTAGCCACGATGAAATGGATGACCGTCGGCTAGGTACCGCCGCCATCGCCTCTCCTTCCACACAAAGCTTTGCCATGCTGACCTCCGCCATGGTGATCACTCCGGCGACGGAGGCGGTTGTTATGGGGATCACCCTGGTGGTCGTAGCAACGACAGTAGTGTTGATTCCATAGTGCTCCAGGTCCTCGCTGATGCTGCTGTTGATGGAGATAGGGCGGGACCCCGAGTCCAGTGCAGTGAGGGAACAGTCGCTGCTGAAGCTAATGATGCTGGTGGGACGGCCGCCACCCTCCAGCAGGCCCCGGACCTCCAGCCCCTCCTTACACCCCAGTGTGAACACCAGCTCGTCTTCCCCCAGAGAGCTAGGGTTGGGGGCTGGAGCTGGGGCTATGGGAGGTAGTCGAGAGATGGGAAGAAGAAAGAGGGGGAACAGACAAGGAAAGGACAGCAGGGAAAAATAGAGAAAATGTAAGGAAACCAGTATCATACGTGAAAACCTTCTTCAAAAATCTATTGTATCAGTCACAGTAACAGAATGAAGAGTACGACTTACTATCCCTGCGTCCATCCAGAGGAATCTGAGGAACATTCTCATCACACAGTGTCTCAGCCGACCCCAGGCTAGCAGACGAGGAGTTGGTTCGTTTGAGGTCCCGGGGACTCATCCCCGCGGGGGAGGTTCTGGACAGGGACATCGGCTGCAGCAGGGACTCTGTAGAGGACCTCACACTGTCTGCAGCCAGGCTGTCTGCAGTAGACAGACTCTGGCAGGACAGAGGGGGCGTTCCCGGCATCACACCCTTCTGGGTGTAGACCTGGATAATAATCATGGTCACATGTTGGATTATGTAGCTCTTTTCAATGACCCAAATATGCTTCACAGTGATGCAGTACATTTTCATGGAAATGCATTTTATGAGGTCAGTGTTAAAACTCCACACAATAATTGTATAAATACAACCAAAGACAGTAGAGGAGGTGTCAAAGCCAGATAGTGTACCTTGCAGCGCTGTGAGGGTGAGGAGGGAGGTCGGTAGTCAGAGGTCTTGGTAAGAGATGCGATGCCCAGCCGAGGAGAGCCCAGGGGGCGGGGCTTACCATCACTGCTACTGCCCGCGCTCAGAGACTCACGACTGTCAATCAAATAAAAAGGAATAGAAATATTTAAAAAATGGAAGATATTAAGAACAAACATACCTTCAAGATACATACAAATTATAAATCAGTTGATAAAACTATACAAAGTAATGTAGGTTTTGTGTTGTGTTTCGTGTGGATCCCAGAGAGAAGCCGTTGCAGTGTAACAGCTAATGGGGATCCAAACAAACAAACATTTCTTACCTGTCATGGAGGCTGGCACTCTTGGCCCTCTGTAGAGGGTTGGTGTTGGTATGTCCTGCTCCACTGCTTCCCGTCACACTGCAGCTGCCGGTCAGGCTCAGACTCTCTATCATGGTCTGGGCCAGTTCTGCCTCCTCCACCACCTCCCTGATCTCCTGGAGCTGCTGGTCGTTGGACATCCTCCTGAGGGGCTCTACCTCCTCCACCACCCCTCCTTTACACCCCATCTCATACCCTGGGGGAACCAGGGTGTCGGGCTTAGCCCCCCTGTTAGCCGGCACCTCCTCGAAGGGGAACTTTGCCACCTCCTCGCTCCCGTCGATACACTCCAGACGCTCCTGCAGCTCAGCGAAGGTGTTGCACTTCAGGCACTCCGCCCCTTCCTCTGGCACGGGGGGCAGGGGATGACCCAGGGGCTGGAGGAGAGGGAATGGGGGCTGGAGGAGAGGGAATGGGGGCTGGAGGAGGGGGAGCGGGGGCTGGAGGAGAGGGAATGGGGGCTGGAGGAGAGGGAATGGGGGCTGGAGGAGGGGGAGCGGGGGCTGGTTGGGGGCGTTGAGGGGCTCGGTAGTGGGCTGGGTGTGTGTCTGTGTAGGGACAAGCTGAGCCTGGGGGAGTACTGTCTGCTGCTGCCGCAGAGGTGGCGTAGTCGGCAAAACAGGGATGACGGGGACGAACTCTGGCGGGCCCTCATTGTCGGTCAGCTCGCGGTCCGAGATGGCACCCCCATTGGGACCCACATAGATGACAGTGTCACAGGACTGCTCGCTGCTGGAGTAGTTGTCTGGGTCGCTGGAGAGGTGCAGCAGGGGCAGGTCTGAGTCTGCAGAGCTACGGGAGTGGAACGGTCTCAGGTGAGTGGGGCGACGCATACGCCCCTCCTCACACGAACTCTCACCCCCTGACGAACTGGACGTGTATTGCTGAAAGAGAGAGGGGGATGTGAAAATGGATGAGAGAAAAAAAACATTTGTTTAAATAAACCAATTAGAATCTACATTTAATTGACCTATCATTGTAATACTGTCATCAAGTTACATTAATACTGAAAGTAAACTTCTTTACTGAAATATCAATATGGACATATAGAAAAAAGAACTGAAAAATAACTGTGAAATGTATTAGCAATGTAACGTACTGGTTGTTTGAATGACCGATTAAATGACTGATTAATTGATCATGTATGTACCATGCTGACTTTGGTCTTCTTCTTCTTCATGCGGAGGAGGCGCGAGGCGATCTGGATCGTGGAGAGCGTGTCAGAGAAGTTGCTAGGCGACGAGGAGATGTGAGCGATCATGGTAGTCCGGCAGTTCATGTTGCCCAGCGACTCTCTCAGTAGCATGGACAGCTTACTGTCCCTGGAACACACACACGATATATCAAGCACACACACAAACACAGGTATAAGCACACATACAGTACGTAAAGGCACACACACACGGGAGGTTTTCCAATGCCTCACTAAGAAGGGCACTGATTGGTAGATGGGTCAAAATAAATAAAAAGCAGACATTGAATATCCTTTTGAGCATGAATAAGTTATTATGTTTCACTTTGGATGGTGTATCAATACACTCAGTCACTACAAAGATACAGGCGTGCTTCCTAACTCAGTTGCCGGAGAGGAAGGAAACCGCTCAAGGATTTCACCATGAGGTCAATGGTGACTTTAAAACAGTTACAGGGTTTAATGGCTGTGATTGGAGAAAACTGAGGATGTATCAACAACATTGTCGTTACTCCACAATACTAATCTAAGTGGCAGAGTGAAAAGAAGGAAGCCTGTACAGAATATAAATATTCCAAAACATACATCCTGTATGTAAAGAAGACCGTGAATGTTCCAAAGTGGCCGAAAAGCTATGGTAAGACCTGAAAATGACTCCGGAGCTGCAAAGGTTGAGAGCCATGCGTCCTCAAGCAGTGCGATGTTGTGTCTTAGACCGCTGCGGCACTCGGGAGGCCCAGGGGTGTGAATACTTATGTAAATTTGATATTTCTGCATTTCATTTTCAATACATTTGTAAACATTTCAAAAAATGTTTTCACTTTCTCATTATGGGGTATTGTGTGTAGATTGTGGAGAGGAAAAACATCAATTTAAGCCATTTTGAATTCAGGCTGTAACAACAAAATGTGGAAAGGTCAAGGGATATGAATACTTTCCGAAGACACTGTAGCTCCTTTTTTCAGGGTAAATGTACTTACTATGACTGTGATATGGTTGTCCCACCTAGCTATCTTAAGATGACCTCCAGATCTGAGCATTAGCTCCAGTGAATCTCCCTGGCTGGAGCAGATGGGACAGGAGCTGCAGGTAGGACTGTGTGTATATTTAACGCTCTCCCTGTCCTGTTTGTTAGTTATAGGGTTAATTGTGTGTGTGTGTGTGTGTGTGTAATGTGTATACACGTGTTAACTTCTGTACGCTGTTTGGGACCTTCAGGGCTGAATGGAGCTCAGGTTCCTCTGTGGCTCAATACCTCATGCTGCTGTCCTCCTTTTATAATAACACAGCCCCCAGCCAGCCAGCTCCCATCCCCACCGCGCGCACACACACACACACACACACACACATCCCATCCCATCCCATCCCATCCCATCCCATCCTTTTTTCTCAGATATCTCCCTCTTTTCATCTCCTCATCTATCCTCCATATTCTCCTCTTTCTCCCTTTTCTCATACATTATGTCTTCTTTTTGTCCCGTAGCTGTAGGTTTCCATCCAATTGGCGACAGATGTGAATATTCTTAAATCTGCATAAATAAAATATGCACATTTTCCCACCAGAGATGTGTTTCCATTTGTTTCCATTAAATTGACTTGTTGCAGATAAAAGTCTGTGTGTGATGACGCAGAGAACATAAACATTACTTCTGCGGTTAAATTCCCATGTATTGAATAAAAAAGACAGGTTAAATGGGTTTCAATTGCATTTTCAACTCTACTGATGGTTTTCTCACAGAAAATGTTGCGTTATATATGCGCCCACTGGCCTCGGCTCGCCCCAACAGCCTCGGCTCGAACCAACAGCCTCGGCTCGAACCAACAGCCTCGGCTCGCACCAACAGCCTCGGCTCGCACCAACAGCCTCGGCTCGCACCAACAGCCTCGGCTCGCACCAACAGCCTCGGCTCGCACCAACAGCCTCGGCTCGCACCATCAGCCTCGGCTCGAACCAACAGCCTCGGCCTGAACCAACAGCCTCAGCTCGAACCAACAGCCTCGGCCTGAACCAACAGCTGGCAGATATAGTGCAAGTATAGCCTACTACATGAGGAGATTACTATGGACAAACGAGCAAGATTATTTTTATTTGTCAAATGGCAGCCAAGCATCATGTCACCAGAATAAGACCCCATATCTCACATTAATACATTTTACCGACACAAAGATCCCACCTTTTTTTAGAGTATTTTGTTTCGTCAACATTTTTCATCTGACATTTACTTAAAAAGGTTGGATGGAAACCTGGTTAGTCCCAGTTCTCTCCCACCCTCTCTTTCTCCCACCCTCTACCACTCTCTCTTTCTCCCACTCTTTCTCTCCCACCCTCTACCACTCTCTCTTTCTCCCACTCTTTCTCTCCCACCCTCTCTTTCTCCCACTCTTTCTCTCCCACTCTCTCTCTCCCACTCTCTCTCTCCCACTCTCTCTTTCTCCCACTCTTTCTCTCCCAAGCTCTCTTTCTCTACCACCCTCTCTTTCTCCCACTCTTTCTGTCCCACCCTTTCTCTCCCACCCTCTACCACTCTCTCTTTCTCCCACTCTTTCGCTCCCACCCTCTCTTTCTCCCACTCTTTCTCTCCCACTCTCTCTTTCTCCCACTCTTTCTCTCCCACCCTCTCTTTCTCCCACTCTCTCTCTCCCACTCTTTCTCTCCCGCTCTCTCTTTCTCCCACTCTTTCTCTCCCACCATCTCTTTCTCCCACTCTCTCTCCCACCCTCTACCACTCTCTCTTTCTCCCACTCTTTCTCTCCCACCCTCTCTTTCTCCCACTCTTTCTCTCACCCTCTCCCGCTCTTTCTCTCTCTTTCTCCCACTCTTTCTCTCCCACCCTCTCCCACTCTCTCTTTCTCTCCCACCATCTCTTTCTCCCACTCTCTCTCCCACCCTCTCCCACTCTCTCTTTCTCCCACTCTTTCTCTCCCACCCTCTCCCTGTTTCTCTCTCTCTGGTTAGTCCCAGTTCTCTCCCACCCTCTCTTTCTCCCACCCTCTACCACTCTCTCTTTCTCCCACTCTTTCTCTCCCACCCTCTACCACTCTCTCTTTCTCCCACTCTTTCTCTCCCACCCTCTCTTTCTCCCACTCTTTCTCTCACCCTCTCCCGCTCTTTCTCTCTCTTTCTCCCACTCTTTCTCTCCCACCCTCTCCCACTCTCTCTTTCTCTCCCACCATCTCTTTCTCCCACTCTCTCTCCCACCCTCTCCCACTCTCTCTTTCTCCCACTCTTTCTCTCCCACCCTCTCCCTGTTTCTCTCTCTCTGTTTCTCCCACCCTCTCTCTCTCCTCATCCCTCTCTCTTTGCCTTTCTCTCTCTCTCTCTCTCTCTCTGCCTCTGTGAGTCATGTCATTAGTCTTCATCACATAAGCGTTGATAATTTCATCTTCCTCGTCTGACATTTCAATCATCTCTTAATTGATCTCACGGGTAGAAAAGAAAGAAAGAGGAAAAAAGATTGGAGCTGAGAGTGTTTCAGTCTAATTAAATTGAGCATAAAATCTGTGATTTGTGCAGAACAGGTTTTATATTAATTTATGGTGCATTCCAGTAACTTACATTACACTCCCTGCAAATGGCCCCAAACTATAATTATGTGTGTGTGTGTGTGTGTGTGTGTGTGTGTGTGTGTGTGTGTGTGTATATATGTATATATATATATATATATATATATATATATAAATATATATGTATGTATGTATGTATGTATGTATGTATGTATGTATGTATGTATGTATGTATATATATATATATATATATATATATATATATATATATATATATATATATATATATATACAGTGCCTTGCGAAAGTATTCGGCCCCCTTGAACTTTGCGACCTTTTGCCACATTTCAGGCTTCAAACATAAAGATATAAAACTGTATTTTTTTGTGAAGAATCAACAACAAGTGGGACACAATCATGACGTGGAACGACATTTATTGGATATTTCAAACTTTTAACAAATCAAAAACTGAAAAATTGGGCGTGCAAAATTATTCAGCCCCCTTAAGTTAATACTTTGTAGCGCCACCTTTTGCTGCGATTACAGCTGTAAGTCACTTGGGGTATGTCTCTATCAGTTTTGCACATCGAGAGACTGAATTTTTTTCCCATTCCTCCTTGCAAAACAGCTCGAGCTCAGTGAGGTTGGATGGAGAGCATTTGTGAACAGCAGTTTTCAGTTCTTTCCACAGATTCTCGATTGGATTCAGGTCTGGACTTTGACTTGGCCATTCTAACACCTGGATATGTTTATTTTTGAACCATTCCATTGTAGATTTTGCTTTATGTTTTGGATCATTGTCTTGTTGGAAGACAAATCTCCGTCCCAGTCTCAGGTCTTTTGCAGACTCCATCAGGTTTTCTTCCAGAATGG